>NW_008616975.1:0-106809 GCF_000691845.1 Merops nubicus | reverse complement strand
GGAATGCTATATAACTGAGATTGGTAATGTCTGTGGAAGAACCAGGGAGAAGAACTTCATGAGAATTAGAACTGTATATATCTGATTTGAATGGTGTCTACTAAAATAGTCCTGAGAATGCCTGGCTATGTGTTGAATGGAGAATGCTGGGGGTACCAAAAGTGATCTTCCAGAGTGAAAAACACGTAGCTGCTTCCTTAGAGTGCTAAACCTGTGCAGTGGGTGTGCAGAGAGGAGCATCACACCTTCATGGGCAAGATAGACATCCTTGGCGTTCCCCTGGGAAAGATCCACACCCCAAATTCATCTGACCCCAGATAAGAGGGAATATCTAAGGCATTACCCAATTTCTCTTTCTGAAAATAAAACAATGCTACACATATGACATATGCCAATCACATCACTCCATCATCTTCTGGAAAGCAGCAGGAGATGAGGGAATGAGCTCCATTGGGAGTTGCAGTACATTAATGATCTCATGGCTCATGGCAGCATCATTTTGGCAATTAATTAGTATCTCATTTTCATCCATGTTTTCTGCCCTGTTGATTACTATTCTCCAGTCTTCCCACTCTTCTTCTGAGATAGAATGGATCAAAGGATTCAAAATCACACACAATGAGAAAGTTACCGCTGGGAGATATGGCATCCAAAGTGCTTTACCTTTCTGTCCTTTTAGCAGAAGAAATGTGTTCCCAGCAATCTTTACTTGTCTTGTGAAGAAGCTGTGAGGACTCCAGGCAGGAGCATCCTCCTCTGGTGGGTCTGGCAGCCTGCTCAGACTGTCTCAGAGACAAGGCAGCCTAGGATGGTCCAATCCTTTGGTGAAGTGGGTAGATGCTCCAGGCAGCCTGACCTCCTGTTCCAGCCTTGGACCATCTCTTTCCCCAGGGAGGTGCCCAATGTTCAGGACTGGAGCTGCCCTGGCTGCTTATGTTCTGACCTGCCCCTGGCTGGGGCAGGGGGACAGGATAGGCTGTGAGGGAGTCTCCAGCCTATGCAGTGTCCTGACAGGGGGAGAGAAAATTTTTATCAAAAATACCTTGCTCATATTTTCTTTTGATTTTTTAAATTTCAATTTCCATTTTAAAATACCAGCAGGTAAATGTTTGGAGAGGGTGCTACTGATATATGCATCATAACAATGCTAAACGTGAGCAAGGAAATAATTTGCAGTAATGTTGCCTCAGCCTTATTTTCTGCACCCATATATGAAACTGTTGTACAAACATTGACCTTATCTGGCTGAATTCCTGTTTGCAAGGCTGGACACCTTGAGACCATTTATTCTTCTGGTGAAGACGTTGTTCCCCAACTCAGTGAACTGCCACAGAAGCTTATGACTGTGCAACAAAGAACAATCAAGCCACGGACTCTCCAAGTTAATCCTAGACCACTGCACTTTTCCCAGAGAGGGGCCACAGTGGTCTCTTATGCCCAGATTAGGTCTCCCCTCATGCCATTTAACACAGCGTTTTTAAGGAAGCACATGTAGTTTTAAAGTTTTCCACCTTCTTGCCACCAGCCTCTCATCCTTACCTGTCTGCAGCCTTGCTCTCACTTGTGCTGATGCAATGGGCTATGGGAGAGTGATGTGAAACAAATCATGGGAAATATTCAGGACAAAACACACACGCAAAACTTCCCTAAAATTCTTATTTATTTTTTTTTTAAAACTCAGATAGTTCCTGTGGATCCCAGGCTGGGAGCGCTGGAAGCACTGGGAGTTTCTGTATAATCAGTGTCACAGCCAAAGAGATGTTGCCTTCTGTATTGCTATAAAGTAGACTCTGCTACCCTCAGCTGTTAGTTGCCTTCTTGTGGTCACGTATGTGAGAAGCTCCTCCAAGAATTATCACTTCCATCTAATATTAAAAGACCTCTGCATTAATAATGAGAAAAATCAGGGCTACACATAATATTCACAGAAGTGCTACAGTTTGTTGTAACACTCCTCCTTCACTAACTAGTTATATGCCTAGGTCTTCTTCATCCCTTTCAAAATGCTAGAAGTTTTGAGTTGCACAAAATCAAAAAGTTTCTCCAGCCCAGCTGCTTGAATTCTCCAGAGGTTTCTTCCTGGCCTTTCTCAGCTGCAAAGGGGAAGAAAGCTTCTTCTTTAAATTCCCAGATGAGTCATGATAAAAAGAGTGTGGCGCTCATATCCATACTAATGCACCTGCAGTATCATCTGTCTCCCAGCTATGAGGCTGCAAATTTCTGCACTAATCTGTGCATAAGTTAAAATGCTTGTAACTCTCTGCCAGCATAAAACATGCCTGTAACTCTGCAAGCTCTGCAGAAACTGTACAGAGAAACAGTAGAATGTATATGTCCTGAACTGTCTTGAGTGATGGGAAATGCAAACAACAGTATACAAGTTATTTAGATTCACAATTCCATTTCAGTTTATAATCACATGATTTAAAACTTTTTAGGTCAGTCTTCAAAGTATTTATGTGCTCATAGAATGTTAGTTCTACAGTAACTACAGTAATGACTTAGCTCTCTCCCTGAGCCCCTTAGCAAACTGCATAGCTTTTGTTTCTAATACACAGGTTTTGCTTTTGGTCCTGCTTCTTACAGACTTAAATGACCTGATGGTTCCAGGATGTATTCTGAGGACATTTTCAAAACCCCTGTAATTTACTTTGGATCCTAAACAGAATGAAAACTGAAAAAGAGTTGGACAATTTTGAAAAGAATTTCCTCATTTATCTTCTATGTAATCTTACTGCTTGCTTTGGCGTCTCATGTCCAGTTACTGAATCTTGATGCATGCAGCAGAAGTGGACATAGAGAGACTCAACTGATGGAAGCAGCAAGTGTAGATCCTGCTTACATAAATGAAGACTTGGGGGGGGGGGGAAAACTACCAAAGCAGCTTTGGGAGCACTTTAAATGTATGTCACAATCTCACAATCTCCTCCAAGTTAACAAATTGCATTTTAGAACTGTATTTTGTAATTACTGCATTCATACCTCAGAAGTAAGACCCAAGCATTATGGTTGGGTAGAATTCATCTGAATAAATAGCAGTTTGCCACATTCTTAACAAAAACATTATTCATTAGAACTATTACATATTAGCAGCACTGAATAACATTTGGCAATTGCTTTGGGTATACATTACTAAAAGGTCTGTGGATGCATACAAATTGCTCGGTGCACTAATATAAAGCAGGGGCAGTAATGAAATAGTACAGTGAGTATTAAGCTCCAGGACTTCAGTTTTATTCTGCAAAATGTTCCTCTTGCAATCTGTATACATCTAAGAAGCTTGAATTTTTTTAAGCTATTTAACGATGGTTAGTCATAAGACTTGCTTTATATTTGCTGCAGGACCTTCCTGCCCCTTTCTTTCTACAAAAGGCATTAGTTGAAGGCTGAGTTGGTTAAATGATTTTCAGTCATGACAGCAATAACCCCGAAGGTCTTTAGAGGTTTTTGAACAGAGATTCCTGCAGGCAGTTGTCATAAGAAGAAGCTTTGAAGAAAGTAGCCAAACGGTTGCAGTCCTGACCGGTAGAGTAGTAGGAAGTGCATAGATACGATTGGAAACTTTCTTGACAGATCCTTAAAAATGCTTAACTTCCGTATCAGTCTGAATTGCTTGCTCAAAATCTTGCAGAAATTCTCTGAACATGAAAGAAGCTGAATTTTGTTGCTTCAGGTTCTAGTTTTATGGCTTATGACTCCAGTCCAACCACTGAAATCTGCACATAATCTGTTAACAAATAAAGGCCCCTTCCTGTATTGAAATCCGAATGGTTTCCAAAGCATGTGCTTCCAGTTCTGTTGGCAATCTAGAGGATACGTTGCAGATAGTTTAAGACAGAAATCAGGTTCAAGAGTCATCGACTTGTATACTTTACCCATCACTGTGACAATGTTTAGGAAATTATTCTGTAATGCAGCCAGTCTTAAGTTGGAAGGAGCAATAGATTTTCTATAAGGGGAGAGGACTAGAGTGATTCATCTTGTGGTATCCATTTAAAAATATTTTATAGAAAGTTAAGACAACAGCAAGCCTTAACCTAATTTCTGATTCATTGGTACGACTTGATACTTTGAGTGGAGAGAATGACCAAGGGAGAGAATGTGAAAGGAATGAATAACCACAGCCAATTGTTTCTTGTGTTCTGGATGATAATGGTCTATGGGCATGGACTTGTGGAAATGCATTTGGGAGAACAAAAATGCCAAGAAAGAAACCTGAAAAGAGAGTGTTTTTCCTCTGGTGTTTGTAGCAGTCTTCTTAATATCTGTTAGTATGCTTTCAGGACAGCCAGGATTTCCTCGTTCTTAAAAACAGTGTGCCACTGGGGCTTCAGTGTCTCCAGACCAGTTCAGAACCAGTCACAGGCATCAGAAAGATGGCATTTACAACAAAGACATCCTCCTTTATATTCACAGTTATCATTTGCTCTTGCCATCAGTAGAATATGTGACAAATAAAATGTGTCCACATGCACTGCTGTAATTCCTTGATGCAGCTGTCTTCTTTGCTTGCTATCAGCATTTGAGGAGAGTGTCTAACAGAATCCAGAAATTCACATTTCATAACCAATACTTGATTTCTGTTAGGCTTAAGAAAGATTTTTTCTAAGGTTACAGTAACAGAAAACACTTACTTAGCCTTGAGAGAAATCACATTAGTACCATAGCAGAACAGTAATCATAAAAGGCATAGGGGTGTGATAGAGAGTTGTAATTTAGTGCCTTTGCAGATCCACTGTGAACTGAAATTAGCACATTCTTATTATGGTTTCCAGTGATGAAGTATTTAATTACTGGGAATAGCATCACCTAACAATATTTTAGAAATGGATATAAACTTGCCTTCTGTGTTTAAATTACTTGAAAGGCTTTTCGCTTTCCAGCAGGCAATTTAAATGGGAAGAAGAATCTACAGTTGAAGGCTGGCATGCTTGGTTCTTCACAGGAAGCCAGTGGCTTCACCAGAACATTTGCACTAGCGTATTCCAGCTGCAGTTCACACGTACAATATTACTCAAACTTTTATAGTGAGCCCGTTGAATCAACAAAGCAAATTTTGAATGCAACCATGAACAGAATAACCTCACTGCATCTTGAAAAGGGAAGAGAAAGAGGGAAACTGCTTGAGCACTGCAGTGAGACTGCCTATCACTTTGAAGGGAAGTGCTCTTTAGAAAATGGGTAAGCAATGCAAATAGGTGACACAGAGATGAATTCTCGTTCCCTGCAGTCTTGGTAAGCAGGCTGGAAGAAACACAGGTCAGAGCTGCTTCCAACAACAGCTGGCAAAGTCATTGCTTATCTTTTCTTAGATGGGGCTGTCAGGCTGCTGTGAGCAGGAGCTCATCCCTCTGAGCCTCTGTCTCTGCTCATTCAGTAGCATAACACATGGAAAAATGGGAACCCTCCCTACCTCTTCTAGGTGAGGTGTAAAAGCATGGTTGGAAAGGGGAGAACTTACACGGGCAGTAAAAATGGCAAAAGAACTGCATGGCTTTCTCTCTGGTGAGAATTAATAATTATTGCTCTGGGATCCTTTTTTATTTAAGGAATAAAATAATACCAAGGAGAAATGCTATCTATGATGTTAGATATTCTATCTTTATTAAACAAATTGTTAAAATGTTGGCATCGGAATTCATTTAACAGAAGTGTGGTCATTTAAAAAATGCTGAGAAACCTGAGTTTCCACTTAAATAGTGCTAGTTACATGCATCCCTATACAGCAAATTTGCTGGTAGGCATATTCATTGCATATATAGCACATCACCACCAAAAGGCTGGTAACCATACAGAGAGTGTGAAGAAGCCTGGCAGTGTATTTTCTCACACTGTGCTGGGAAGCTAAACAAAGATCATTGTGCTGAATTGACTAATGCTTGAAAAGACTCTGGGTTATAGAATAAAAACTGTATTTACTGAGTTTCAGGTTAACATGGGGCACCAGAAGAAAAGGATGATCACAGGCTTGCCTGTTGTTTAGCTGTAGGTAAGAGGACAGCAAATAGAAGGAACTACTCATGATTTTAGCTTGGGTATCACAGAATGTAGTGAGAAATGAGTGGCTAAAACCTCATGGAACGCTTTGAAGATACAAGGGTCACTCTAGTCTGTTGGAATGACTGATCAATGAGACAGGAACTATATACAGATTTTGAAACAAGTAAATAAGTCAGCATTACAGTACCACTAGTATTTTTTATGAAATAAATAAAAATATTAGGGGATATTAATTATTTAAAAAATAGGGCAACATAACTGACTACATGACAGCTGAATTGAGCTAGTATGGAACACTTCTGAAGACACCTCCATCAATTTACAACTTTACAAAAAATAAAGCAGCATAATCTAGCAAGACAGCAGAGCTGACCTTTAATTAATTTTATTTAATGTGCTTGTTTAGATGTAAATATAATATTAGAAAGTACCTATCTGTAGTGCCCTTTGATATTGATTTCGGACATGAGCTGAGAATGGGTGCTCGCAGCCCAGAAGGCTAACTATATCCTGGGCTCCATCAAAAGAAGCGTGGCCAGCTCAAGGGAGGTCATTCTGCCCCTCTACTCTGCTCTGATGAGACCTCACCTGGAGTACTGTGTTCAGCTCTGGGGCTACCAGTATATGGGCATGGAGCTGCTGGAGAAGGTCCAAAGGAGGGCCACAAAGATGATCAGAAGCCTGGAGCAACTACTCTGTGAAGACAGGTTGAGAAAGTGAGAGAGTAGGGGTTTTTTTCAGCCTGAAGAAGGCTCCAGGGAGACCTTTTAGCATCCTTACAGTACTTAAAGGGTGTTTGCACTGGGACAGGGGGTAACGGTTTTAAACTAAAAAAGGCTAGATTTAGATTAGATATAAGAAAGAAATTTTTTTACGATAAGAGGGATGGAACACTGGAACAGGTTGCCCAGAAAGGCTGTAGAAGCAAGGTCAGGTTGAATGGGACTCTGAGTAACCTGGTCTATTTAAAGATGTCTGTTGCAGGGAAGTTGAAGTAGCTGGCCTTTAAAGGTCCCTTCCAATTCCCAAAATTCTATGATTCTATGATTCTGTGATTCTATGATTCAACTCACACTACATAAATAATTACAAAGCTACAGCAAGGACAAACTCAGTCCTTGGCAACAACATAATGATGCTGACCAGCAAATAATTTCTGCCCACAGATTAGAGCTACCCAGTCTTCTCTTACCTTCTCACTTCACATCTCTGACACTTTTCAGATGGCTGTTTAACCAGCCTGTCTTTGTCTGAAAGCTTTCCCCAAGGCCAAGGGACTTGGTACATGCTTTTGTAATCAAGGACAGTGTCAGCTGTTGTATTTAGGCTTTTTTTTTTTTTCTTGGAGGAAGAACTTGAGGCAGAAAGGGTGAGTGAATGAGCTCTAAATGCATGTTTCCTATGAAAATGATCTTCAGAACACACTGATAAAGTGAATGAGGAGTTTGGAAGGTTGCTGGCAGAAATGCTTTGTTTTGCCTTTTTCTCCTAGGGACATTTCTGTATGTATTATTGTCAACTAGAACAGCCACCCAGTTTTGAATTCTTGGTTGGCTGGCACACTTCACTGTCCTTCACCCAAACTCAGATTTTTATGGCCTTGAGGGTTTATTAGAACTTACCTCTCCAGATGAGTCCTTGAGCAAAGGAGTAAAGTGTTGCTGCAGCCATGACAGTCCAAGGGAAGATAAGATTTCTAAGGAGTTGTTTTTCTTTATACAAATTGGTAGAGCTGGAAAGGTGAGACACTTTAGGTGCAGCAAGGTTCTTCTCTGAATAAAATGCATTTGGCCATTTGTGTGTATTGACTTTGACCGTTTTTACTAAATATTTCTTTGAGTCTTGTCATTAACTACTATCCTGGTTATGCAGAAGTAGCCACCAGCATCTTAGTCCTGCCTTAGTGTTTATACGAGCATGTTCTTGGCTATAAAAAGGGTAGTGGGGGATTCACATTTATTGTGCCTGAGTGACTTGACTTGTTTTCTCAATTTAGAAGCATCTCCACTTGCAGACTCGGCTTGGGATCTGAAAGGCAAGCTGTGCATTTTCTGGATCATACAACTTTGCCATTAGAACTTCATTATATCAAAGTCTGCTCACAATTAAACCTTGTAAATAAATTGTCCTCTGAGTTTGCAAAGGAATAGTTGAAGAGGCTGTATTTGATTCTGGAACTGGAAAACACAAATCTTTTGGTACACATGAGCCAGAACAGAAATCAGCTTTTTCTCTCATACCTTTGTCAACACTAAGAAGTGAACGAAAAAAATGAAAAAAATTATTTTAGTACTAAATACATTGGATAAAAATACAGACAAGGAATAGATCAGTTGAGTGAAACCATACAATTGTTTTACAGTTGCTTTTCGGAATAAAGATGCATTTTAAGGAAGACAGGTATATGTTGGAATAAAGAATCTTCTTTTATATATGAAAGTGAGTCAGACTGTCTTGGGACTTCATTTGCCTAACTGATAGGCAGAAAATAGGATTCTGACTAGTACTGTAGCTCCTCTACCTTCATATGGGAGTTGAAATGGAAATAATAAACTGTAACGTTAATCACTCCTTTATTAGAGCAGGGACTGAGAATCAAGGGCCCTAAGTTCTTTCTCTGACTCTTTCATTGAATCCTTAGCTGATCTGAAAAATATTAACTTTAATATCACTTTGATGTTCATGGATTGGTCCTACTTGCTTCTGACCCTCAGTCTCAGGGCCAGGCAGTTTCATCTCACAGGCTAGCAGCCCAACACAGGCAGCAAAACTGGCACATATGCCCACACACAAACAAGGTACCCTGTCATGTTATCTTTCGCATAAGCACAGTGACAAGACATCAGACTACTGTACAGAGAGTGTAAACCACTGCTTCAAAACATCTCCTGGTGTCTGAGAAAAAAAAAAGAGTTTCAGCCAGTCCCAACATTTTTTCCTGTGGCAGCATCTCTGTTTCCTCAAGAAGTATTTTCCAGATCCAATGTGATAGCCAGGACAAATTGCTGTACTGTGCAGGGCACACCTCCCACATTGCAAAGGAGGCCTAACCTTCTTAGAGATGAAAGCGCTTTGTTCTGCTGGGATCTTAAGGACTGCACAGTGACCCACATCACTAGTGACAGTGGTGAGCACCAACAGACTGAGAAAGTTTCTCTTTCCATCACCATGCAGCAGCAGCAGATGCTGCACCTCATGACTACCTTCAGAACAAGTCTTTCAGCCAGGCATGAGTCCTTGCACTACACATCCCTCTCAACACCCTTTCCTAGCACCGACAGCTGAGTCAGACATTCTGTGCCTGTGCCTCTGAACAAGCAGCAGTTGGTCTATCCAGTATAAACGTGTCGTCACTCCTAGAAAGCTGCGTGTGTTAGTACTACCCACTGCAAAACATGTCAGCTCATGCATATTTTCAAACTTGTGCAATGGTTAGGCTGACCCACGTGATAATAAGATTTTTAGTGAACGTAAACAAAACAAAAACATTTCAGAGAAACACAACATAATTCTTTGGGCACTCAACACTTAGAAGAAATCTTTTCACTTATTCAGGCCTGCAAATTGGACCCTAAAATACTCACCAGGAATGATCTGAACTGAGACTTCAGAGGATGCTCATGTTTTGATCCAGTTTCAACTCACTTGCAGTCACATGTCAGCCACCTGCCTTCCTTGACTCTCTATTAACCCAGCTGGACTTTTTTTTTTTTTTTTTTTTAAATTGAGGATTTCAATGAAAACCAGATGTTTCATCTGATCCAAACTTTCCTGGGTAGATAAATGCTCACTCTGTTCCATCCACTTAGTTGCAATATACTAAACTATCTCAGACGGAAATGTTTTTACAGGCCATTTAGTAAAAATAAGGTCTCACTTCTCCTAGAGAGACATTGATCCTCTGTGCTAATGCAGGAAATAGCGGCAAGAGAGTCGCTCTGCCCTGGTCTGTGTCTGTCCTTCCTGTGCGCTGTGATGAGGTCTTCTTAGATGAGACGAGAACTTAGCAGAGATTGTGAAAACTGAGGAGAAGCTTTGGGTGGAATCTGCAGCCCGCAATTTATTGTAAATGGAAATTACAATAACATGGAGACGTTATTGTAACATGGAAAGAGATTGTTGTTGAACATGGAAAGAGATTGTGTGTGGCAGTGTTTGGAAGGGAGCAAGATGCAGCGTGTAGCAACCATGTAAAAGAATGGGGCCACGGCTGCAAGCACTAACCATAGTTACATAGAGACATAATCATAGCACTAATCATAGTTAAACATAGAGACAAAACATGCTGAAGAACAGCATTTTCCTACCTTGTTGACAGTCTACTCTTTTCCCCCACTGCAAGCAAGGAAGCCAGATGTCCCCAAAACCCAATTCATTAAATTGGTGGAGTAAAAGACAATTAATTCTCAGTGGTAACATTTGGTACTGTCATTGGTTGTGTCTACATCACAGACACCATGCCTCATGGCAATGGGGAGATTGCTGAGATCTCATAGGCAACTGATCAGGTGAAGCAGTAAATGCAGAGTCCCCAGTCCACAGTTCCCAAAATGACATGTGCATGTGAATCCACCCTTGTCCTCTGTTCCTCCAGCTCTCCTAGTCACCTCAGGCAAGTGGTAATAATATGTTGGTTCTGGCTAGGAAGGAGGAATCAGGAATCGAACAAAACAGCATTGGTGTGATTGGTCTTTGTTCCAAATTCCAAACATTGTCTGCTGGTCTTTGACCAGTAGAAAATGTTTGGAATGGCTTCATCAGCACCTAACCAAAATTATTTGGGTATGAATAAACAAGTATTCATTATTTTAAGAGGATTGTGACAGACCTTTGTGGAAAATAAATAATTTTTCTGGTTCCTCTCTGTTACGGAGAAACTGTGGCTTTTATGGCCATCCCTGACCTCACTGCTCTTTAGCCTGAGATAGTGCTGACCATGGCATTTTTTTAGTAGACCTTTGAAAATATTTTTTATTTCTTTAGACTTCCAACATAAACATATTCTGCTTAACCATGTTTATATCACTTCACACTACGCAGAACTGAGAATCTTGGAAGAGGACAGCCGACTATTCTGGGCATCAAATTAAAATAATTTTATGTACAAAAAAAGAAAGGAGGAGGACATATACCTTTTACTGGATTTAAAGCTATAGTCCACTTGTTCTTGTTGGAAGCTTTTTATTTTCAATATTTAAAAAGGCTTATTAAGACCTTTTGCAGACAAGTGCAATTCATCTCTAGGAGTCCCCAGAGAGCTCCAGTGAGAAGCAGGGCACTGGCTGAGCAATGCGAGTGGTGAGCAGCAAGTCTGCTGGTGAAGAAAGGGCACTGCTGGACCTGTGTGCCCAGAATCTTGCTTCTGGGGAGGCAGAGGCTCCCTGGGCAGTTTTGCTGTGCTCTGAGAACATGGGAGCTGGTGAGGGAGCTGCTGCTGGTGAGGGATTTGCCTCTGGTGAGGTAGGAGCTCTTATCCCACAGCTCCCACTGATGTATGGCAACAGCAGCAGGTACCAGGAAGGTACCTGGAAATTCATGACCCCAGGGAGGCAAAATACTCCCAGTCAGCTTCAGTGGGGAGGGGCTGAGTGAATCTAAAGACAACTAAATGATGTTATGCTTTTTTTTGCAGCTCTTCACATTGCTCCCTCCCCACATTTATGTTTCAGACCCCCACATGGACTTGATTTGTGCCAGAGCCTACGCTGGTCATTAGGTATTTTGATCCGAGGAATGGAGAGCGGGATGACCAACTGATTGTGCATATTTCTGAATAATACTCAAGACCTAAGCTGCCTGTGGTGGGTCACAGGAGAATGTTACAGTAGAGCATCTTGGCAAGAAAAAGGTGAGGGAACAAGGGAAGAATAGGCCAGACTGTAGCAAGAGTCTCAGGGAAGAATTACTGGAGGCACACAGATGCTTGGGACCACTTAGAACAGTTAGGGATGGAGGAGAAAGCAGAGAACAGCTTTATACAGTTATATCTATCATCAGAGGGAGCTCTTCCCCTCTAATACTTAAATTCATCTTTGCCCTCTGACTCCAGCAGGACACAGTAAAACTCAGGGATCAACAGCTGGAGAGGAGACAGCCTTTGCTCGCTGCTCTGAAGGTCATGAGCCCTGCCAGTAGCACCCTGTTCTCATGGGCAGTCTGAGCATCCACTCTCTTGTCCTGTCCCCACTCCCAGAACTACTCCATTAAAACAGGCATTTGCAAAACACTGCCTGCTGAAAGCATGTGAATTGATGTCTCTGTACAATATGCCTTAAGGCCAGTAAAAATGAGTTTCCCCATTCTGCAAAGAAGGAAATGAAATAAAAATTGTTAAGTGACTTGCTCAAGACTGAAGAGGAAGCCTATACTGGAGCTTTGAAGAGACAATGGAAATCCCACAGTGCATTTCTCAGGATGAATCCTTTCTGAAAGACCCACATGTCTCATGACGCAATTCTGCTCAGAGGGTGACAATCCCCGCTTCAGCCAAAGAGGCAGAAATGTTCAGTGACATTTCTCTTAGTACTGAGGTCTCAAACCTCTTCAGGTTGTCTGAAAAATATATGGACTTGACTTAGAAACAAAGGGAGTTCTGCTTCTCACAGAACACACAATCCAGCCCCAGACACCCCAGAAAGGCCATGAACTAAACGTGATCTTGAGGGGAAACAATGACAGGTTTTTAATCTGAGGCTTTTCTTTTACCAGATCCCAAAATGCTGGTTTAAAGTCGATAAATTGGAGATTAGAACATATACAGATTTTTCAACAAATTATTCAGTCACGGTGTATTGAAGGATTTTTAAAATAGAGAACTAAATGCATTTTAAGAAAATATGTAACATCTTAGAGGCACTCTGGAGTTGGAACAAAAACATGTTTTCTTTATTTAAAATGTAATTTTTATGGGTACATTAGACTTGGAGCCAGAGAAAACATTTTTAACTGCTGAGGTTTTACAGCCACTCTAGGGTTAGGAAAGAAAGCTGAAAAAATATTCTGCCTGGCAGATTTTTTAATGCTTCATTTAAAAGTAAAATAAAAAATATTGCAGCCCTTCCACCTGTGCCATAGTTCATCTAAGTGAAAAGACACCTTTCATTTCATCACTCCCTGCTGCAATGAGCCAAATTTCAGGCCAGCTTGTCTTGTGTGAAAAAGGGCCACCTCTGGACTGAGCATCACAGCAAAAATGTTTGGGCCAGGCTTTGGGCCACAACAGTAGTGAGTGTCTTAGTTGTAAACTTCAGGTTCTTGTATGAAAATTGGAGATAAAATGTCCTTCCCTCTACCTGATTCATTTAAGAGTGTTGGGAAGCAGTTTAGGCTTTTAATTTTATCTTGGTTGTAGAACGCCTTTTGCAGAGAACCCTTTAGAGATACCTGCTGCTTTGACATAATTCAAGGCAATTAATGGCAGTTTGAAAAATCTGCTTCTGACGGTAAAAATGTTCATTTGCTTAATCATGTAAATAAAAAGGTATAATGTCTTGATTTGTTAAAAATAAGAGTTCCCCTCTCCAGGTAAAGTGTTACCCCCAGGAAAGGACGTACATAAAGTCCTAAGCAAACAGGATCTTCCAAACATCAGCATGCTGGGGAGGCACAGGGCCTAACGTGGTGTTTCATGCACTGCTAAGTGAGAAACACATACCAAGCTCAGCATCTGGTGAGTCACAATTAAAGGAGGCCTATCCACAATTAAAGGAGATCTATCCACATTTTTGTCCACATTTTTCTTGCATGTAGAACCAGCAGATCCATGGGCAGGAGTAGGTCCTACTGATAAACACACCCTATAGGAAAAGGCAGAGGAACAGACATACTTTCTGTTTACGTGCAGAAAGAGACTAATCTACTCAGATCAATAATGGTGTGCTGTTCTCCCTCACTCGTATGAGGACTTGTCCTGAAGTACTTGATTTTCTCATGTGGTAAATCAGAGGTCTGGCATCTACTTCTGAACTCTGTTCAATATAAAGTACCCGAAGTTTAATTTCTGCATAGACCTTTTATATTAATTTTCTTTGAATTGTGAGTGTTCCTGAACTGGGTGGTTTTGTTTGTAGCACAGGGCAAAAAGCTATTCCCACAGTATGTTTGTATAGCCCACAGAAGCAAAGAATATGGGGCTAAAAAAGAGTGGGAAAAGTCATCTATTCCACAACCTTGCTTCATGGAAAGATTAGTGTTATCAAATTAACATCTCACCTGACTCTGTCTGAAAGCAAAAAACAGTTACATGTGAGAATGATAAAAATTTTTCTCTTTCAACTATAGAACTGATTTCTGAGAGGTGGTACAGCCCACCAACCCTCAGGATTTGAGGTCCACAACAAGACAAGTGGTAGTCCACTTTTTTCTACTCTCTGGACAGTTCTGGTCTCCTACTCGTATCCTAGGGCGCATGTAGATCACTCTTAAGATCAGCAATAAAGATTTGGGTTGTTTTATATCAGTCCTTAGTCTGGAACTATGGACCATATGCTGAATTCATAGTAGAGCCTTTTGCAAAGTACAAGAGATGTCTTGACATGACGAGATACCAGGCAACTTTGCTGTGATGTTGCTAGATGTGTAGGAGCTGTCAGTCTGCACACATTTGCAAAGAGAACACTTATTTTCAGACATTAGTTCATGGAGTGGAATTTTTAAATTTTTATTAAAAAAAAAAAAGAGAGGAAGCAATGGATTACCACACATTTTCATTTACGTGCAACATGTTCTGTTTTTTAATCCTAAGTGTGCCAGTGGAGTTGATTATTCCAGTTTCTCTTGTATGTTTAAAAATACCTTATTGCTAATACTGGACTTAACCTCCAAATTTAGAGGAAAACGAACACTAACAAGTATTTGGTAGTGGTAGGAAGGGAAGCAAGTGATGAAAAGAAAATCCTCTGACTATCTCAGCCTCAAGTACCTGATCCAGGATTATATATCGAAAATCATTTTTTATCAGCTCTGAGGAACTGTTCTGCAGTGGTGCTTTAGGAGACAACCACAACTCCCAAACAAAAGGTGATCGGGATCCCTAGGAGACCACATAATTACTGGCCCAGATATAGCAGGGAAAGAAATGAAGCAGCTACATATATAATTTGGGAGAGAAGGATAATTTAAGGAAAGAAAGGAAGGTGAGGGTGAGGAGAGGTCCAGATGGTTAATAATCTTTAAAAACATGGAAAAGGAAGGAACACAGAAAGGCAAGACATCAGAAAGATTTGCTGGGAGACTGAAGACAGCCAGAGCAACTAAAGGTGTATGCTTTTCCCAGCAGAATTTCTAGAGAATGGTGAGAAAAGGACGAGGTTCTTTGTGGAGCACCAGGGAAAATGGCAGACTATTAATGGCTTTCACTTACAGTGTGACTCCTGTTCTGACTGAAGCCCTGCTGCAAAAGCTGAGCCCAAGTCCCAGAGGAAACAACAGCCTAGACCATGGAGGTGCTGTAAGTACTTCCTAGGAAAAAAAAAAAAATGAAAATTTGTAGACAATAATACAGGCAAAAAAAAAGGGAAACTGGGATTTAAAAGCAGCAGCAGTGAAGGGACAAAAGCAGTGTACTTTTGGGGCTACATATGAATGCTGTCTCCTTTGCAGTTTAAGTGCCAGAACTGCTCAGCTTTGCTTCATGGTTCTCACACCTATTTTGCTCATGAGACAACACTTTAATATCACCAGATGTAACCCAGATGGTACGTATTATTTTACATATGGATGCTGGAAAAAATATATATACTTTCTATTTCATGTCTTTTAAGTATGATTTTTTTTTATTCATTTGAAAATTGTTCATTTTAATTTGAGCCACAAGGCAGCCAAAATACAGCTCCCAGGTGAATGAACATTTATCTATTCCACCCTGAATGATTCCAGGTTTCTGTGAGACTACTTTTGAAGGTGTGTGTGCTCATTTCATTTCAGAAATCATTCTCACTGGCTCACCAAAAATGTGTTACTGTCAAACGTTGGTTATTATGCTGAATGGAAATGCTGGGGAGATAAATTTAGAACATCTTTCATCTCATTTTCAATATTAACAACTGTTCCATAGACTTGCCAGCAGACCCAAGTGTGTGACAAAGTAGAATGCCTTGATTTAAGCATTTAATTATTTTTCTGTGTCAAACTTGATTTAATAAATAATGATAACTGGAGTCAGACATGATCTTTAGATAATCAAGCAATCAAGCTCACGCATCCAACAGAGCTGGAAAAAGAAGCAGTGGTGATGTTTGTCATAATAAACTATGCAACACAAACACTGATATTTCCTCAGGCTTGGAATCATTGAGAAAAGGTGATGAAAAAAACATAAAATATACAACTACAGGTAGAATATCAAACCTTTATCAAAGAACAAACTATGCCTCTCATTTGGTAGCATCTGGTTCCTTCCATCCCTCCACCCCATTTCTAGTCTGCTGCTTCCACCCCAAAGTGGACACCATTTCTGCAATTGCGTTTTCTGGGCTCAAAACTGGAAACTTAAGTGTTGTGTTTCTGTCAGAGGTGGACCTTTTGCCACAGAGAACAACAAGAAGTAAGCACTTAAAAGTATCAATAAATAAATAGATACTTTTTTTTTTTTTTTTAGCACTAACCCACAAAGTAGTCTACTCTTATTTCTGTTATTATAAAAGGCAGCATACAGAAATGAAGATAAACACAAAACGTCAGCTTTGTGCCCTAAAGAACAACTGGAAAAGCCATTTTCGGACATGTCCAGTCAATCTTTGCCATAATGCGGGTTATGCCAAGAGACTAGAGAACATCTTTTCCTGGGAAGAATACATTTCCATTGATGGAGCAGACAGTGGGGGCAGTGGAAGGTAGGGGAAGGGTGGAAGATAGTTTTTAGTGTAGTCTTCCTTCCCACCAGCACATTCAAAGTGACCTCACTCCTACCAGGTCCTCTCCCACAACCAGTCCATGCTTACTGAAACTGATTGGTTCACTTTTCTTAGCTAGTAGGTGCAAATTTCCACTCTTGTTTGAGGCAATGCCAGACAAATGAAACATATTGAAAAGCAAATAAGCCGTGCATGTGGTTAACATGATAGTGTTAGACACCGACAGTTCTAGACCTTAAGCAGAAAACTCTAGAGACATACTGTTCTGTCCTTATCTGGTGCAAAAATATTATGCACCTTGGACGACGTGCTGTTGGGTGCTGTCAGAGAACAAACCCTGGATTAGACTGATTGGTCTGATGAGATAGGACAGTGCCTTTACTCCATCCCACCTGTCCCCTAAGTAATCTCCTCCTGAAAATATATTTAGCTACTCCTGTAAGTCCATTGCTAGTTCCAGTTGTTATTCTCCAAGTTCTCTCTGGTTTGTGGCAGTCAGTATTTGCAGTATCATTTGGGTAATGTCAAAATGCAGCAGAATATTTGAGGTATGTGCATAAGGTACAGCCACATCTGGAGAAAGCACCAAGGGATTTCCCAGCAGCAGACAATTAATGACTATGATGAGGACTGTAAGGCATCCTGCAGTAGCAATGGCACACATTTTCCAGCAATCACTGCCCAATGCTTTGGAAATAAACACTCTTGTGTTATGCTGCTGCCTGTTAAATATCTTGGCATTTATCTCACAGCAGAGACCATTTGCCTGTGCCAGGGTTCTGTTCCATTGACAATGGCTCTTAATTGCCCTGTTGTTTAAATAAACAAGACAAGATAATTAAGAGATAATGACAGAGAAATAGGATGTTAGTGATAATGGGTAGCAGATCCCTCTTCCACTCTAACTTCACTATCTAGAGCAGCCCAGACTGCCTACATTAAATCTCACAGCAACCTTATGAGTTCTGGAAGGGGTCTTTTCTCCTTGCTGTTTTTCTGAATTAATCAGTAAAACTGAAATTGTCTGCTGGAAGAACTCAAGGCTGTGAATCTGAGAGGATCAGGTGATACAAAGGTTTTGGAAATGTGGAAGGATGGATCTGTGGCAGAAAGGAAAGTGGTTCTGTGTGGAGAATGACCTGGCAGAAGGAGCTGCCTGCTTGCTGCTTTGATGGTTTCAGAAGTCCTGTACTGGCTCACCTAAGTGATCCTGTTCCTGCTCCTGACCAAAACTGTTCAGCCATGCAGTCCCTTTATGGGCTGGGCCGCAGGAAGCAGGAATGCCTCCCTGCTGGTATCAGCTACTGGGCTGTTTGTGCACACATGCCCTCTCAGTGCCTCTGCTCACACTTTGTCTTGCTATTTCCCCACACTGAGGGACATTCAAAAAAACTGCTGTAATCCTTTGAGCAATCCAATAGGCAAAAATTAACTGAAGCAGGATACTCAGCAATTCAGAGGTAGGAACTAGCAATTTTAAAGTCTATCCATACACTTGGTACACTAATAAAATAGATCAGTGGTCCTTTCCAGTCATTATGTTGTTTCTTCAGCTGAGGCTAACAGATGAAGATACAAATCCCAAAAGATTTGATGTGTAGAAGCCTGGAAATATTTTTCTGACTCAGCCTACTAGCATGCCAGAAAGAGTGCAGACTGATGGATCTCATTGCTCAGTTAAGAGTTTTGTTTTATGTTGGTATTTAATTGTGCATATAGTTGACAGTGACCAGTTCTGCATACGATGATGCCATTATGCATCTCATGCTTCGAAAGAGGTTTATTCTGACAAAAACACATAACTAAAAACCAAGAGATGAACTTCTGCTGAGCAAAGAGTGGTAGTGAAAGGAAAGAGAAGTTCCTTTGAACTTCTTTGAAGTTCCTGTACTCTCTCCTGGCTTCCATCTTCATTGTACGCTTTGCTTCAAAGGATAAAGCAGTATCATATCAGATTTGCTTCCAATTGTCTCAGTCCAAGCATGTCTCCTGCTGGTTACTGATACTGATCTGACAAGCTCCATGAGAGTTTTTCAGGGCATGCTCAAAGTACTTATGTTGGCCTCAAACTGTTAAAGCCAGCTGAATCTAACAAACCACCATGTAATCTTTGAGCCTGATTTTGCATCTGTCCTAGACCAGATTACACCTCACTGAGCAGGTTTTAATACTGGGAATAAAAAGTGAATTATGAAGACAGTGATGCGATGTTTGCTGCATAGTTCTTTCTGCCTGTATCCTGGGTCAGGAGCCATGATGGACTTGAAGAACAGGTTATGTAGTCTTGTTAGGTACTCAGACATTGAAAGTGAGAATAGAAATGTACAGAAATTTTTCTGACTGCTGGTTTCTTCAGTTATTATGTATTGCCTTACAGTCAGTCAAAGGAGGGGTTTGTTTTGGAAATGAAAGAAATACAGAATTATAGAATCGTTCTGGTTGGAAAAGACTTTTAAGAACATCAAGTCCAATCATTAACCAAACTCTACCATGTCTTCTGCTAAACTGTACCCCTAAGCATCATATCTACATGATTTTTAAACACATCCAGGGATGCTGACTGAATCACTTCCTTGAAAAGCCTGTTCCAGTGCTTGACAACCCTTTCAGTGAAGAATTTTTTCCAACCTAAACCTCCTCTGGTGCAACTTGAGGCCATTTCCTCTTGTTACCTGTGAGAAGAGACTGGCACCCACCTGTCTACTACCTTGTTTCAGTTTTCAGTTATGGAGAGTGATAAGGTGTCCCTTGAATCTCCTTTTCTCAAGGCTAACAACCTCAGTTCCCTCAGCCACTTGTCAGAAGATTTCTTCTCTAGGACTTTCACCAGCTTTGTTGCCCTTCTCTGGACCCACTCCAGCACCTCGGTGTCTTCCTTGAATTGAGGTGCCCAAAACTGAACAGGCACCCTGAGGACCACCAGTCACCAAATGGATTTAGCTCCTCTCACCACCACAATTTGTGCCCAGCCATCCAGCCTGGGATTTTATCCAATGAAGCATATGCCCACCTAAGCCATGAGCAGCCAGCTTCTGCAAAAGAGTGCTGTGGAATACTGTATCAAAAGCTTTACTGAAGTCCAGGTAAACAACATTCACAGTCTTTCCCTCAAACACTAAGTGGGTCATAAAAGGAGATCAGGTTTGTCAAGCAGGACCTGCCTTTCATAAACCCATGCTGATTCAGCTTTATCACCTGGTTGTCCTGTATATGGGTCATAATGACAGGATGATTTTCTCCATAACCTTCCTTGGCACCAAGGTCAGAGTGACAGGTCTGTAGTTCCATAGATCCTCCTTCTGACCCTTCTTGTAGGTGCATGTCACATTTGCCAGCCTCCAGTCAACTGGAACCTCCCTGGTTAGCCAGGACTATTGATCAGTGCTGCAAAGTGGCTTGGTCCCTCAGTACCCCTGGTGGGTCCCATCCAGCCCCATAGACTTACATGTGTCTATGTGGTGTAGTATTGCCATAAGAGAGACATTGCTCCTCAAGCAGTGGAAGCTCTGCCAAGACACAAACACTCATCAACAATTTAAAGCTTACTTCTGGCAGCTGTGGCAGTGGCCAGTGTCAGGCTGGCCTGGGGCAGGTTGAAGAATAACTGCTGGCTTCAAAATATTTTGATAAGGCTGAAGTACTTACATGATGCTGCAGGAACATTAGGAAATCCTGTATGTCTTTTAAGCTTTGACTTTTTTTTAATTTTTTTTTTGTTAGTCATCTTCAGGGTTACAGACTAAACAGGTAGGTTGATGAATAGTTAGCTTTTGTAAGGGCTGAACTTTGTGTTAGAGAGGTAAATGATACTGAAGCTCAGGAAAGATTGAACTGTGTAATATTCCCATAGAGCAGACTAGGAAGCTGGTTTATTGACACTGAGGAATTTGATCAAATCGGTACAACAATGTGATGGCAGAATCAAAGGTGAAATCTGCACCCTTTAAGATTCTAGGGAAAAATGTTGCTAGCACAGCATGTTTAGATTGTTCTTTAAAGCATATTGATTGAGATACCTTTTCCAGGCACTTTGGTCAGAGAAAATTAGGATACCTGGTATGTGGTTCACCAGTACATTTATGACACATACGTGTGTTTGTGAACTGGAAATAACAGGCAAAGAGCTTTTAGAAAAATACAGGATTACTTTGTGCCACAGTGCTGCCCACACTAGCACTGTTTGCATGAAGAAGGCCCTGATAGACAAATGCCTGCTTCTGTGATTTTTTTTTTTTTTTTTTTTGTAATAAGAATAGTCTTTTTGTCATTTGGTATTCATATATTTGATTATGGCTTGCTTTATAAAATCATTCACAGGCAAAAACATGGGTTCATTTTATTCATGGGAATAGGAACTTGGTGTGCTTCTATCCCCCAGGAAATCTCCTGGAATAACAGAGTCACTGAGTTTTTAAAATAAGTGTTGAGCATCTGATCAACTAACTATGCCACTATTAGAAGGAAACAAAGAAAAGACAAATAACATGGAAGCTTATTTTCATCTGATCTACATTATCCTTATGAGCATTGATTCCATTTTTATTTCATTCCTCTTAATACTAATCATATTGTAGACTGTAACCTTGCTGTAAATTTACAGCTGAGTTTCATTGTTCATTTAATCATCTCAGGTGTTACTGAAATAGGGAACACTGCTGCTTGCAAGATTTCCCTGGGGTTCGTGGGAGCTGCTTGTATCCTGAGGCTGGAGGAGGGGGCCTGCAGATGCATTCTGGCAGTGCAGCTCTGAATTTTGATGATCATCTGCTGAAAAATCACATAGCCCATCCTGTGTCAAGACCAATATTGCTGTCTCCTTCTTTTAGTCAGTAATTTGTCTTCAAGCTTCCTAGATAGGTTATGTCTTTTTATTCTCCCTCCCTAAACCCTTGTTTCAACTTAAATATTTGCAATAGCACGCATTCACCTCTCTCTTGTTCCTCTCGTATGCAGGAAAAAGCACACAGTGTCAACATTGTGCAGATACGCTTCAACCCAGCAGATTATTTCAGTGAGTTAGATGGTGATTTATGAAATCTATGTGATAAACTCACAACATGAGGATTCTGTGATAAATTGAAATAAACTGTGTGGAATTTACCACACAGGTATCTTTGCCAGGGACCATTTTAATTTCTAATTCTTAGAGCATTACTTGCTCTAAGTTCAGAGATCCAAAAAGTTAACAGTCTTGGGCAATAGGTAATAGAATCCCTAATCTGAAATTCTGTTTTAACTAATATTTTATAGTGTTGTATTAAAATATATTGTGTCTCCAAGCAGCCCTGCCTGAAAAATTATTTATCATTGAATATTTGCTGAACGCAAACACAAAACCCATTATCACCTTCTAAGCTAGTTTGTTTAAAAATTTAAACAAATATTAATGAAAAATTGTTTTGAGATCTTTGTTTGGTTGTAGTCTGTTTCTATTGACATAAACTGACAAGAATCTTGTGTTTGGGAGCTCTGATTGAATTCTTCAAGTTTTTCCCCCATTTTTGACAGGCAAAATTGTTCTCAGATGTTTATGCGATGGCATCATAATGAACAAATGAATGAACAAATGAAAACGTAAAAATTTCCCCTCAGGCACAAATTTGCTGATTTGAATGCTGGAAGTAAGGGTTAAGTGCTATGTGAAACTGGCTGTTTCAAAAAGAGCTCCTCATTTTGATCAACAGGAAAACATTTGCCTTCAAATCTTGAGACTCCAGTCCCAGTTGGAGCAGCAACCTTTCCCCTATAATTAATTTTTGTGTGCTGTAGTCCATTAGAGAAGAGACTGACAGCCTCTGGACACAGATTACTGTTTTATGTATGGCCCAAAGGAACATTATGGTCTTAATTAAAGGTGGCTTAGTATGTCAGCCATTGTAATAGTTTGAACATTTTTAATACCGTGTCAGTATCTAACCACCTTAAAAGAATTCTGGTATCAAGCAAAGTAAGTAATTTAAAGGCAGCTCATGTTCTCTGTAAGTTTTGCAGGACTGCTATTGGGAATACTTGATAATTTATGGAGGCTTACACCACCAAATTAATTACATTTTCCTGATGTCACATGTCTTTTTCATATAAGCTAGCTCTGAATTATAAGTAACAATATAGTCCTTGTTCATTCCTTCAGTACAGGAGACAGCTTACTAATAACACTAGTAGAATTCAGTTGCTGTATTTTTGAAGTGTCATTTATTAAAGCATTGCTATAGTTAAGGTAGTGTATACTCCTCTAATATGAGCCCTGATTTCTGATGTATGCATTACTGAATCTCAGTTCTGAGTCTTCAGCGTGGATTTGATTTGGGAGCACTTTTTTATACAGTTTTGAAAAAATAAGTGTAGGAAGAGGCCAGTGCAGAGATTTGCTGTGATATGCAGGAGGTACAAAGCTTCACACTCTACTGTTTTGTGTTGGATAGAGGTTATATTACAAGCCCCTGTTCTGACAGACAAAAACTCCTAGGGATCCTACCATAGAGAAGTCATTGTTCTCTGTTGTCAGTGGGCTTCCTCTGAGGCTCTGAAATCTTGAATCATGCTTGGGTTTTGCACAGCAAATACTTCTTGGAAACTCTGACAAACTCTTTCAAGGAGGTTGGCTTAGAAACAATGAGTATTTATCCTTTTTTTTTTTTTTTCAATTAAATTAAAATCAGTTTGAGGAGATGGTATATAAATACAGCTAACGATTGAACCTTCAGTGAGTAAGTAGCTAAATAAATTGAACATCTATTTTCTTGAATAAGATTTTAGAACATTTGAACTCTCTTTTGTACCTCTTTCGTGCTTTTCTGATTTTATGAACATGATAGAAGAGAATGCAGGGCTACTTTTGGAATAATTTTCAAGAGAGTGATTTGTACACGGAAACATACTTCCACAAGACACTATTACTTGAAATAAAAATTGGATTAGAGAGAAAATTCCAGGAGGAAATTTTTGTTTTGTTTTGTTTTACAGGAAATATCACTTTCCTGCAGTTCCTTTAAATACTGAAGTTGGATCCATGAAAGAACCTTGCTGTTGTGAAGTTTCATCAGACTCAGGGGAATTCAGAGGGTTGGTACCCTATAAGGTGAGTCTTGAAAGATAAAGAAAAAGCATCTTCCATCTAGCAGCGAGCAGAAGAAAAGAAGAAAATTGCTCTGTCTGTCCTCATCCTTCTAAACAAATTATGGATTTCAAAGGTAATTGAATTGTGTAAATAACATAATTCTAAGCAAATTTATTTCATTCTCCAAACAAACAAATATGCCATAGCCTCAGTCAGAATAGAAAATGAAATAAAGAAAATTAAATGCAAATAAACCCTCTTCATGCAACATTAAGGATTATATCTTGGCAAACCATTGGCACGCAGAACATACTCTGATGTTAGGCCTTTCCTGAGCGTGCTCCAAAGCAACAGATCCCAAAGCTAATTATAATCTGATTATTTTTTATTTTCAGTTTTCAGTGTTGTGTGGCCCCATTACTGCAAAAGCTTATAGCAACCACAATGTTAAAGAATTTGCATTAAACTCTATAATGTTAATAGTAGGCTTAAATGTAGATTCCATGGTAAGTGTTTTCAGAACCTGGACATGAATGCTACTAATCACTTGAGCTATTAGTTATTTACACTTCATTATTTCATCAAAAAACTCAAATCACCCTCTCCCTATTTATTAAATAAATCTTGTAAAAATCAGCTTTATTTCAGCGCATATTGATGTCAACTTTCAAAGACAAAGCAGGGTATGGGAGATCCATGTCCTCTTTTGACTTTTTCTCTTGGAGGAGGTTGGCAGGTTCTTATGAGGACAAGGAGAAGTGGGAGTCAGAACAGATGGTTTGAGGAATGAATCAGGAATGCTGAAAAGTTTGCTGGGATGGTATTGTGGTTTGAGACTTGGAATGGGGGTGTGACCTTCCAGCACCTGGGAGGACCCCGGGTGGGGGTGAACCATTGTATTCCCTCCCCTTCCCACACACACTCTGATAAGAGGCAGGAAGTGGGTGCTAACTTTACTCCTGCCCTGCATCTCGGAGGTGGAGGTTGTGCTTTCACTCTGTGGGACCTTGGAACTATTTGTGAGGGTTTTGTATATTTTGTTTATTTTTTGTATCTTCCCCTAATCTTTGTATATATTTTTTTTCTTACCTCCCTTTTCCATTTTCTGTTCCTTGTTAAACAATATACTTCATTTTTTTTTTATTTAACTCCCAATCATTTTTTTTTTTTTTAAAGTCTCTCTCTCTCTGGGAGGGGGGGGGGAGGTGAGTACATAGTTCTGTTCCATGTGGGTCCTGCCCTGAACCCCTTTTTTACACAGAACCAGAACAGATGGGAGGTCTGGAATTTGGTTATCTTGGAGGTGGAACATGGTTTAGGTTGGAAGATAAGCCAAGAAGGAGAGAACAAATCAACATTGTAAAAAGTCCATGGGATCACAAGAGTTCTGCCAGAAATATTTTGTCAAAACCATGCAGGACTTAAGGAACCAAATATAGGGATAAATCAGGTCTGAGATTAGCAGTGCTGACCATTAGTGGAAAAAGGCATAAATGAGAAAGCACAAAAAAATGGAGAAAACCAAACTCATATGATGGAAGGAAAAGGAAGGAAGAGAGGACGAGTTCAGTTTACTCATGCTGACAAGCTAGTGTTCACTGAAAAGCCAAGTTACAGGATGGCAGACACTTAAAGAGACTGGATCATGGGTGGTCATTTGATGTGTTACTGAACTTCATAGTGAGAACAGATAGTGGAGAGAGGGATACAGAGGTGTTAGCTGGCGAGTCAGTGGCAGCAGTGCAAAGGAAAAGTCAAATATTGCATGGTTCTGGAGGTAAGAAAAGAGATGGAAATATGTAAGAAAGCTGAATGAAAAACATTCTGGCACCATGTCCATGGCTGGAATCAGTTGCCCTGTGGTTGGTGAAAAAGGCTGCACTTGCTGTCTCCTACCTCTTTAACCTGGAATATTTGACCCACAGCAACAGAGTCTCACATCTTTTTGATCCCCTGCTAGAGTCTTGCTTGTCAATGGAAACACAGAAAAGACAGGTTTGGGCAGAGACATCCAGATCTTTGTGAGAATCAGTAAGCTGGGGGAATGATTTTGGGAGAGAGAAGTGAGAGAAGGGGGTTAGGCTAGGAATAAGGGTATGAAAGTTAGGAAACAAAAGGTGGAATGGACAGAGATGTTAGGATTGAGTTTAGGAGGGGAAGAGGAGCAAATGTTGCAGTGCATTCTGTGTTTGCCTTCATCTGAAGAGCAGTAGAGCTTGGAGAGAAGAGGGAGGAAAAATCCTCTGGAACTAGCAGGAACATGACAAAAGTGTAATCAATGAGAGAATGGAGCTGTTGGATGCAGAGGACAAAAAGGAGCAGGGCAAAATTCTGCAGAATAGGACCGAGGTGAAAAGAGGTTATTTCAACACAGTCATTGTGAAACATAACTGAGAAAAAATGAAAAGGTACCGTGAAAGCAACATGTATAGATGTACCATATTTGGAACATGCTGGAGGATGTTTCACCCTATTCCTAGAGGAGAGTGCAAATGTTGTTGGACAAACATGTTAAAGGATGGGTGAAGGAGAAATAATCTTGAAGCTAGCAGCTCTCCAGCACTTAGACTTAATACTTCTCCCAGTGAGCTCTTCTGCTGTAGTATTTTGCGTTCTGATGCACTATGGAAACATGCTCCACTTTTCAGCTATATCTGTGACATTTAATTAAAGGTCAGGATCCAAATATTAGTGATTCTGCAGAGAAGACCATGCTGAATGAATGGTAACTTACATTTTCTGTTGCATTTAGTCTTCAGCTCTGAATAAAGTTTGGTCATCTTCACATTATGTTAAGTACAATGGATATTGAAGGCCTTCCAGGTAGTGACATCTGGTTGTGCTACTTTACAGTACAAAAAATGCCTCAAGGAACTAAGCCTCAAGTAGTTCAGCATCTGTTTCAGGTTGTTTTAAGAGATGGTATACTCCTTGTAAGCTTGCCCATGAAGAATTCCTACATGCGCCTTGACAGCAACAACATTTTCCTGCTTTTTTCTGCAGCATGCAGTTAGAATTTGGTTGCTTGATTTTTAATTTTTTTTTTTTAAGGATTTTTTTTTGTGCTTTTAAATTTAAATCTATCCAGAAATGGCTGGTAAAAACTGTTAACTGAACATCAGTAATACTGTAAATACTTGCAAGGACAAAAGGCTATTCAGCAGCCCTTCACAAAGTCAGAGCTTTCTAGCTGGAATGGTACTGAATAAGTTTTGTCCCTATCTCTGCTTAAAACTAAAGGAAATCCAGATCTTTTCTCAGCTTACTCAGGAGTTCCCATCTGTTCTTACATGCTCTATTCTGATAGCAAAAATGTCCTTTAATTTCTCTGTCCCTAATAGCAAAATTCTATGTAACAGTTGCACAGCAGGCGATAACTGTAATCAAAATCCTTCCTAGAGACAAAGGACATTTGATTTCTGACCAAAAATGAGGTTCTCCATATTTTGCTCTGGCTTGAGCCGATGAATCCTGAGTTCACACAGTTTGCAAAATCCAGATTATTTTAGTTTGAACTAAACCTGAAATCTAACAAATTGGAAAGAACACCAGTTAAATAGTATAATAACTTTTTAGTGATACACATATAAATTGACAACAAATGGCTGCCCTAGGCCAGGGTACTATAGCTGGGAACCACAAGATGGTGCTGCTATAATTGGCGTGCTTTTAATCTAGCTAAGCTCAATAAACAAGAAAATACTTTGCCTACTCTCCTGAAGAGGCAACAAGAAATTACTCAACATAAATCAGTTACTTTGCTGTTCCCCAACACATTTACAGCAATGTGGAATTTGTTTTTAAAGTGTCAGGATTACAGACAGAGCTATATCCTCTTGTTTCTCCTTCAGCACCTCCAATGGTTAGGCAACACTACCCTGTGGGAGCTTCTTTAGAAAATATAGTTATATTGCAAAGAGTTGTCTGCTATAGAATGTGGTGAGGAAGAAATAATGTGAGATCGTTGATGACAGCATAACCAGACACAGCACTGCAGCCAGATCTGTGCATATCCCAGGACCTGTTGCTATAACTTTAATAGCAGAACATCCTATGCCAGTAATCATTTGAAAGGGGAGGACAGAACAGTTGGGTATTTGCCAGCCACATTAGGATGTGAATAATTCCCTCAGCTCTATGCATTTTCACTGAACTTCTCCTAAGAGCTACATAGTATTTGGGATCCAGAGCTGATCCCTAAGAAAATAAACAGTCACAGACTTTGTAGCAAAAGTCTCCAAGAATTATTGTAAAGGCCTTCTGATGCATCTTGCTGGGAAGCCCAGAAGGTACATATCTGTACTTGCCCCCCTGCTGAGTTTATATTCCTCCAGCTGCTGCCCCTGTCCCCTGGGTGCACTGATGAATAGGTGGAAGTGTGCATGAGCAGGAGCTATGTGGATTTAAAAATTTCCCCTGTCCCCTCATGCCAGTTCATCCCGGACAGGGCTGGGAGGAAGCACGTGCCTGTGCCCCAGGGGCACCAGCTGCATCAGTCAGCACGCTGAAATGCCCAGCAAAGGTGACTTTGTGCTATGGCTGAGGACGGTGCTTGGGGGTCTTCATTGGCACACGTTCATTTCTGCCGTATCTGCTGCAGAGTGATAACTGCTGGCAGATGACTGGGAGCATCTAGGAGCTTTAAAATGTCCCAGAAAATTCCCCATGGAATTTTTGTCAGTCTTTATATTGTGCCACCCTCATTAGTTTCTCTGTATTGCTCATCCCAGTTGAAGTGAATCTGCTGAATGAAAGGGACATCTTTTGTGATAACAATAACATTAATCCCTGCTGGATTATAACTTTATTTGTCTATCTATTAGCAAAATATGACAGCAAAAAGGTGTATGCAGGAGCACATTGAATAGACCCATAATAAGAATGTTGTTAGAATGAACTCAATAAGTTGCCTGTTGGCTGCAATGAAAGAGGAGCTTAGAGTGAACTGGGCTGAGAAATGGCATGGATATGCTCATACCAGCTACGAAGGAATCATGAGGGACAAATAAGAGTCAAATCTTTCCCTGGAACTAAAATGTTACTGTGAGCCCGCACACAGTAGTAGTGCATTCTTTCTTTCTTTATCATATTTTCACCAAGGAATACTACTAAAACGTTATGAGAGACAGTTCTTGAAATACTATATGATTTATCTGGAAGCCAAATGAACTTGATGTGTTGTTATCTAGTCTGGGTTTGTGAGTATATTTCTGTGTTAGCACAATGAAGACTGATGTTGAGTTGATAAATACACAGAGGCATCTTCACAGCTGTTTAAACTGTGCTCTCTTGGTTTGCTTTGCAGACATGAACATTTAGATTTATGTTGCCTTTCTTATCATGGCAGTGTTGCTGGCTGGGCTTGTGACGGTTGAGGAAGTGTTTTGGTTTTGCTGTACCATCATGAACAGTGTGTTAGGAGAATTCCCTTAAGTGGGAACAACCCCTTTTAAATTCCCACGTGATCTGAGCTTTAGAGAGATGCTGGAATGGACACAGAGATATTAAGAAATTCAGTAATGCCTTTTTGGTAAAACAGAAGGGGGACTTTTGGTCTCCTAGATTCTGGGATTGCTTTTTAAGTTAAGTTGGTGTGGTATAGATTACTGCTGGATACTCCCCCCAAAAAATATTACTCCCATGGATTACACACAAATATTTCAAGAAGAAAGAGGATGGATCTCCTCAAGTTTCTGTTTTGTAGACAAGACATGTACTTCATTACCTTTAAACTATTTGTACTAAAGTTGAGTTGACCATGCATGAATAGCTGATGGTTTCAAAACTTCTTAAAGCTCCTTGCTAAAACAAAAAACTACACTCCATAAATTCTTTTATGTAGATTTATTATTTTTTATTGCTCTTTTGTGTAATATTTTTCCCCACAATTTATTTTCAGTTCATCTAGTGACTGGCAGCACAAATAATTCAAGTCCACATGTAGTTCTACCATGTCTGTCATCAGCAGTAAAGAGGTGTTTGAAAATAAAAAGGTGAATACCAGTACCACCATGGATTTTTTTTTCCTTGTAAATGTTCAACAGGAGAAGCTCAGAGCACATCAGCTTTGCTGAGAATTCCCTGGCAGGCTCTGTGAAGATTTGTCCTGTATTATTATTTCAGACTGCTGGTCTGTGAGCAGTTCTGAAGAGGTCATTGACATACTTTTTTTGTTGTTTTAAAAAGAAGCCTTTTTTCTTTTTTTGCTAGGAAATATTTTGTCAAAATTGTTGAGCACATTTTTTTATTTTATGCAGTGTTTTCTTCTCCTTAGCATTTCTGAAAGCTTTCAGATCAATTTTTTCTCAATTTAAATTCCCTGTAAACAATCATCAAAAATGAACAAAGCCATATTTCTTTTCTTGAAAAGATTTTTTTTTTTCGCACAAAAGGTAATATTTTAAGAAATCAACAACAGTTTTCATGAAATATTACACTTAAAAAAAAAAACCACACACACACACAAAAAAAGTGATACTTCCATAAAAAAAACCCCATAATGTTAAATTCTGAGCAGCTGCAATCCAAAACAACACCTTGCAGAGTGTCAAGAAATTGTAGCTCTGGAGTCAGCAAAACACAGGTGTAAAGGGCTCCCTCTGTGGAGCACGACTGGCTGCGATGTTTGCTCTGTATTTGAGTTTATGGGGTTGTTGTTGTCCTGGGAAGTCTTGCTGGCAACCTTTTCTGGGAATCTGAATGCAATGTGAGAGAAGCATCACACCAGGCTGTTCATCCTGAACCTTGCACTGTGCCTGCCGTGACACATACCATTATTATTACTGTTATTTTTAGGGTTGGGGTATTTTTTTTTTTTTGCTCTGCATTAATGTAACCGAGATCATAACAGCAGCATATGCACAATAAAGCTGCTAACGGTAGGAAATATCAGGCTTGCAGCATTTCTTTGCACCACAGTTGCTTATCAATGAAGTGTATATATAGCCCAATTAACATAACTGGAGCGAGTATAATTATGCTATCATTTTGTTTACCTTAGCACATTCTGTTGAGGTATATGGGTAGCAATATTTGTTATTGAAATATTCCCCCTTGCTACATTCAGACTGTTTAATTATCCTGTTAGTCTATTTTATATATGGTGTGATTTAGTTACTTAAAATTGGGGAAAGTGTTAAAGTCCACAAACTCTTGGCTTACATACTCTTCTCTGTTTTGGATCTTGGACAAAATCTGATAAAGCTCTGAGTAATTTTTACTTGTGCAAGTAAGGCAGTCCTGTTATAATTAATGTCACTATCAGCTTAGATAATACTTTGGAGAATAGGAGCCTAAAAATAAAAGTAATCAAGAACATATGGAGCAAAGTCTATGGAGCTTCCCACTTGAGAAACTGCAATGCAAGAGCAAAGCAGCTAGCTTGGGATAGCACTGCTACACAAAGACAATGAGGACAAATTAGATCAAAATTTTATTTTCCCTGGCTTAGACTGCCCTGCTGAAATGAAATTGCATCCCTTTTTGGTAAAAACAAGATATCTCACCCACAAAATTTTCCAAAGAAGGTTCTCTGTGCAGGCAGGATGATGCTTGCCTCAGCTTTTGTGTAGCCCACAGGGGACACCTGCATCTTCAAGGCTTCAGCAGTGGCATCTCCAGTTACCTCTAGATCCATGGAAGCCTGAGCATCCTTGGTCTTTTGCAGTTCGACCACAGCTCATGAGAGGGGACCACGGCGTATTCATATTCCTCATGCCCTTGTCTTAGGGCAGGAGGGGAAGGAAAGGACATATAGGGTGTCAGTCCTTGCTGGTAGGCATTTCCAGAGGTCTGAGATGGCAGAAATCCTTTTTCATGCGGTTGGCTTGAAATTCCCTCATCTTTACACACCCACACTGCAGGCCCATGAGGCCGTTCACTGCTTTTCACCAGCTGAAGTGGTGCACAACCAGCTCACTCAGCAGAGACCTGGATCATCTGCTCTCTTGCACTTCACCGGGGTTAATGCCTCTCACTTTATGATGGTGTGCAGAACATTAATAAAGCAAGTCATGTTTGTACAGCTATGTGATTTCCATAGTTAGGAATGTCAAGAGTATATTTTAAGGTAAGAATGTATAAATTAACTTAGGCATACTGAGAGTACTGACAGTTTACCACACCTTTGGGTGTAGTCCAGCACCTTTCTTCACATTAAAGGAATAACAAAGGTTCTCTCCGCTCTCTTGATGAGTTTGCTGGTTGGATGGAAATGTCTTTTTTTTTTTTTTTTTGGCTTTTGATGGAGCAAAACTGTTCATGATAGTGTATTCATTGGGAGACTACCTCTTATCTGCAAGCTGTTGCACTCAAAATATTGGGAACAAGTTTACTTCCCAAGCTGACACATACCAGAGATGAAATGCCTTCAGCATTTGGCAGATCAGAGGTCTCCAAATCGTCCCAGGGATCTTCTGATGAAAACTGGATGGCCTAGAATCTTCCTTCTCATCTCCCTACTAGCAAATTTACACAAAGATATCTAATTTAAAGACACCAAGTATAAAAACATGGGGGGAATTTACTGATTTTTTCTTTGTTTGTAAACTGCAATGACACCACAGTAAACACAAGAGAAATAAATGAAGCAGCAGCACATTTCAAGCCCACTGTTAAAGAAGCCTCACAGCAGCTTTGCTGCCTGCCTGGGTTTCTTTACCACTCTTGGTCACACACCATATGTAAATGAACACTTCTCACATGCAAGCTCTCCCTAAGAGTTACATCAGCTACTCCTAATAAAAGCTCAATATGTGGAACTTAGTAATCTACCAGATGTTTTTATTTACCAGTTCTTATTTTTTATTTAAAATTGCTCATGGGGTTTTCAAAACACTTGGATCTAATTTAAATGAGTAGACCCAAATTCATCCCTGATAATACATCATTGAAGTGACGCAGTTTTACATAGGAGATGAATTTTATCCACAGACCATATTTTATTTTTTTTAAGAATAAAATAATCTGTTACTGGAACACAACCACACATACATCCTTTCTAACCCCTGGCCATCCTCATGAATATGAAGAATCATGGCTATAACCTTTGCAGACAAATACACACGTGTGTCTCTTTCCATCTTTCTCGCTGCCATCCCAAGGTCTTTAGCATTGAAATGATAACTGATTCTCTCTCCTATTCTTAAACAAGCATAAAATCAGAGAGAGGACTGAGGCTCAGAGCCATGTGTCTCAATGCCTAGTGAAAGCAATGAAAAACATGCCTTAGGAATTGCAGGATTGAATTGGTATGGCAGGGTGTGAGACAAGTCATGATTTTTATCCACCTCCTGATCTCTTCCTCTGGCATATTTGTGGCATTTGCTCTCTCACTGTAGCCCATTAGCTGGAAACAGGGAGCACAGAACTGTTTTGTGCACTGTGAAGAACAGAGACCAAATGTTGTGACATGCCTGTCAATGACCATGGCCGGACTTGCTGATCCTTGTCTTCCACTTTTTTGCTCCTGTTTCAGACACTACATATGCAAATGTCTTTCTGCTGCTTGTTAAATTGTCCTTGAAGCCTAACCCTTTCTATTCTTAGCTTGGCTTCTCTTAAGTGTACTTCCAGTCATGTTAGGGTTTCCTAGATGTGTTGGTTTAATGGGTTTTATACAAATAGACACTGGATTCACTTGCTAAAATATATGCTTTAATTTTCCACTGTGACTTCATAAATTCAAAATAAGGAAGTTAAGTCCTTTCTGGTTTAAACAGCTTTCTAGTATTCTGCAGTTTTGTGTAGGAACAACAACCCCACAGTATCTGAACACAGGGTCCTGCCACCTCAGAGAGGTGATGTGAGACCCTCTCCCCTTGCATGAACAGAACTATGTTCTATCTGCTGATGCTCTCAGCACTACCATGCTGTGAATTATTTTTTGGTCACTGTTGTCATCTAGGAAAGCAAACAGGATTTTGCCCTTTATTTTGGGGTTATATGTGCTTGCTGCTTGAACTCTTGCCCTCCTCATTGCTTTTCCTACAATAAACACTGCTTCTGCTCACCTTCCTCTCCCATGCAGTCCCTTTGACTTTTCTTCTTCTCTCTTACAGATTGTGTTTCCCTTGTACTGGATTATCTCAACAGTTTATATTTGTCGTGATTTAGACCCATCCAGGAGCTGAACATCATTTGTCTGCTCACTCACTGCCCCCCACCCCATCTCTGCCTTGATGACCCAAGCTCTCATGGGCCCACCAAGATATAAATAATTCACCCTTACATTGCCAGTCCAAATCCACCTGAGCACCTCCAATCTTAGCAGCCTGATCCACACACTGGTTGTTTCAATATTCTTCTGTGGCCTGACTCTTGAGTACCTGGGCATCCACATGACGTACCTTCACGGCTAGATTCTCTACACGAGCAGCTATATCTCACCACAGTCCAGCAGCCTAGGTGGGCTTACCTCTGAGCTGCCAGTTGCTCCACTTCCACTGCTGTAACCACCCCCACAGGGCATTCGCCACCATCCATGAGTCAGTGTAGAGGCAGAGCACTGGCCACTTTTCCTGCTTGGCAATATCTCAAGCCAGTTGGGTGGCTTCCACATCTACAAACTGGCTGAATTCACCTTGTCCTTCAGTAGCTTCACCTCCTGCTCTGGAAACACTGCAAAATCATTCCAGTCTGGCCAGTCTGTGATCAATCTCAGGATTCCTGGGTGGCTGGGGCTCCCTGTTCAAGCCTGTTGTGTTATCAGTACAACCTATTTACTCCACGTGGCATCAGTCGCACGGTGTGTGAGGAGACCCTCCCTTTGAACATCCAGCCCAGCCCCGGCAGTTGGGGTGCCAGGAGGAGCTGTGCCTCAGTGCCGACCACCTCTGAGGCAGATCCAACTCCTTCATATGCTGCCAGGATCTCTTTCCAGTTGGAGTGTAGCTGGCCTCAGATCCTTTGTATCCACGACTCCAAGACCCTAGAGGTCAGTCTTGGGTGTCCCCAGGTGCTCTCTTCCAGAGGCTCCAGGTAGGACCATTCTTCCCAGCTGCAGTGTAGAGCACATTTTTAATATCTTGTCCCACCCAGACTGACCCGAGGGCTACTGCATGCACAATCTCCCATTTAATTTGTTCAAAGGCTTGCTGCTGCTCAGGGCCCCATTTAACATTGTTCTTCCTCTGGGTCATTTGGTAGAGAGGACTCACAATAGACTGTAGTCTGGGATGTGCATCCTCCAGAAACCCACAGTGCCCAAGAAAGCCCATGTTTCCTTTTTACTAGTTGGCAGGGACATAGCTGGTATCTTGGTGATCACATCCATCAGAATCTGGTGACACCCATCTTGCCATTTTATTCCCCAAAACTGGATCTTTTGTGCAGGTCCCTTAACCTTACTTCATTTTCTGGCAAAACACGTGTTCAGGAGGATTTCAATTATTTTCTTCCCTTTCTCGAAGACTTATTTTGTTGTGTTGTCCCATGCAATGGTGTTGTTAATGTCCTGCATGTATTCCAGTGCTCCACCTTTCTCCAGTGCAGTGTGGATCAGGCCATGGCAGATGGTGAGGCTGTGTTTCCACCCCTGGGGCAGTTGATTCCAGGTGTACTGGACACCCCTCCAAGTGAAAGCAAACTGTGACCTGCACTCTGGTGCTATAGGAATGGAGAAAAATGTGTTAGCAATGTCAGTCATGGTGTACCACTTAGCTGCCTTTGACTCCAGTTCGTACTGAAGCTCCGCACTGTGGTATTGTGTCACTTCATTCAGGCCAGAGTAGTCCACTCTGAGTCTCCATTCTCCATTAGACTTTCACACCAGCCATTTGGGGCTGTTGAAGAGTGAGCAGCTTTTGCTGATTGATCACCCTCTGACTCTGTATTTGATGAATCAGTTTCTGGATGGGGATCAGGGAATCTCGACTGGTGAAATGTTGCCTCCAGTGCACCATCATGGTAACAATTGGTAGCTGCTGCTTTTCAATTCACATCAACCCCACCACAAAAGGGTCCTCCGAGAGCCCGGGCAAGGTGGACAATGCTTCAGTTTCCTCCAAGGCAGCTATGCCAAAGGCCCACTGGTACCCTACTGGGTCCTTGAAACAGCCTCTTCTGAGATAGTCTATGCCAAAGATGCATGGGGCCTCTGGGCCAGTCATGGTGGAGTGTTTATGCCACTCATTCCCAGTCAGGCTCACTTCAGCTTCCAGTGAAGTGAGCTGTTGGGATCTCTCTGTCACCCTGGATTTGCAGATGAGTTTGACCCCATTATAGCCAGATGGCATCAGGGTACACTGTGCACCAGTATCTACTAAAGTCTTGTAGTCCTATAGATCTGATGTGCTGGGCCATTGGATCCATACAGTCCATTAAATCTGATTGTCCCTCTCCTCCACCCATCTGGAGGCAGGGCCCCTCTAATCCTGACTGGAGTTTCTCATTTCTTGTGAAAATGACTTCAAGGGGATCAGGTGTAAGATCAGCTCTTCTGTTCTGTCTGGAGAACTTCCCACTGGACACTGGAGCAATATTTTTATTGGACAATTCTCCTTTCACAATTGCTTTCCCCCACAACTCATGTACTCGTGCAGCTGCGATCGAAGAGGGTTTTCCATCCAACTTCCTCATGTTCAACTCTTCTCCATGGTCATGCAGATAAAACCACAGGGTACTGCATGGTTTGTATTGCCCATATTCTCTCTCTTGGGCAGGGAAGCATCTAATCCTAATATTTGAGACACCGGCCTATACAGGTGGAGAGTAGGACATGTCTTCTTCTTCTGCATCTGTTCAGGGGTGAAATTCCAAAACACTGGAGGTGACCACTAGTGTAGGCACTTGCTCATACTCTCTCACACACCCTGCCACTTGTAGCTATCCAACCTTGGGGCAGATGTGTGGGTGATATTCTTGCAAAAGAATTGTGTAGCCCTGAACAAAATTTGGCAAATGTTCAGAAGACATTGTCTTCGGGCCCCATGTTGGGTGCTAAAAATGAGTGTTGTGGTTTAGACTCAGCTGGGAGCTGGGCACCATGTGGTTCACCAGAGTGGGAATGAGAAAAAGAAGAAAACCACAAAATCCCATGGGTTGAGATAAAGTTTGCTTAAAAAGGTCTAAACTCCCATGGTCACTCATGCCTTGTCTGTGTGCGCAGCCTTAGCCTGATCAGACCTACTGGTTTATGCAACTGGGAATCAAATAGTGTTTAACTTTGAAAAGGGGATTTTTGAAAATTACCAGAATGAACAAGGAATTAAAACCTTGTAAAGGGGAGCCTGGAACACCCCATGTGCAGCTGATAGTGTATGTGGTTTTTTGAGTATCCTCAAATCCTGCTCACTGCTGTGGTCCACAAAGAAGGGCCCACAATGGACAAGGCAAAAGCAGCAAGCAAGGAAAATAACTGCAGACAACTGAAAACGTTGTGAGGACATCTACTGCCTGACATGTCTTCCTAAACTGGGATTGCAGCAGAGTGCAGAGACTCTTGAATAAGGAACCTCAAAGTTATGTAAAGACCACAAGTGGCAGAGGTTTATGGTTACTTGCATGTACACCTTCCACCTTTTCTAATAAGACCAGGGTGACCACTGTAGTGGTGGACGTATTCATTTATGTGCACTGGCTTCCTCAAACCACTGCCTTTGCAGAGGACAGCTGCTATGTAGAGTGACTCTTTACCTACCTTAGTCATTTCCCAGCAGAAAGAAAACTAATCCTTTTCTCAGACCAAAGTGTCTCTCATGACCCCAAACTGAGACACATCACAAAAATACTACATTTTTATTCAAACCAGCCATTGTTTAATTGTGTTGGTTTTATCAGCAAATTGCTTTATTTTAAAACTTCCCACATGTGACCAGGCACGTTGCAATGCATTACTTCAGGGTGTATTTTTCATGTTGCATTAGAGTGAGATGAACTTAACATGATTTGATGCTTACAACCTGCTTCAAACATGGCATATGAAAGATTCGAAAGAGATGCATCTTTCAGGGGAAACAAACAGATTCTTTTTGTCTTTTATTTGCATTTTCATCCCTTTTTAGTTTCAAACTGAAGTTAAACAGTGGGACTGTTAATCCATGTATCTACTTTTCTTCTAAAAATTTTGTCAACTTCCAATTTTTTTCTTGATTTCTGCTTATATTTTCCCAACTTTCTGATTGAGAGGAAAAGCTACCTGGTGGCTAGTAGGAAAAAGTTTTCTAACAAAGCAGTAATTAAACTGGAGAAAGAATGTATATAGGTTCTTTAAATGGGTGCTCATAATGGAAGAAACTCTTCTTTTGAAAGCTGAAGGTTTATATGGCTAAATCCCACTCAGGGGTGAACCTAGCAATTCTATCATACAAATGAACATACCTACCTCACAACAACAGTGAGGAAAAATAAAAGAAAATTAATATGAGTTGTTAGAGCAGCTTCAAATGATTGAGTAGCTTCAATAAATTTGATATAGCATATTTATTGTAATTGATTTACACTTAAACATAGTAAAAAATCGTATTTTTCTTAAGAAAGCAAAAGGAATGCTGTCCCATTTGAAGTTTTGAGGGTTTTATTCTAGAAAACTGTTTTGTCAAGAAATGTTTTTGTGAAACATTTCTGAGCACATACTAGTGTCTGCCATAACTCAGTTCCTTATACATGTAGGTAATTTATTACCTTTTTTTCTGACTTTTCCAGTGTCAGGTTCTTTATTTCAACTGAATATTTCATCTAGTGGATATAACTGCAGCAACCCAATTCTTTATCATTTCATCTTAAAATTATGATTTTAAAAGACATGCTCTGGACCAGCCAAGAAGCAGAATCCTAATGCAGGAACCATGGGGTGGTATTATATAATTCCTGTGTATGAAATCAGAATACTTGATTAAAATAGTGTTTTCTGGTGTCAAAATCTATTAAACTATAACTTTACCTTCTGTCCCAGTAGCATGGATCTGATCAAGAATAACCTCAGTCGAAATGGGCATAAATTGTTTTATCTGTGTTTGCTTTTAACCTGCTTTAAATTAGATTGAGGTTCTAAGACTCCCCATAACTGTCCTTCCAACACCTTGCTTTAACAGCTTTTCTAATTGACTTAATAAATTACAACAGTTAGTTTGTGAAGTACCTTTCCAGCAGATGAAGCAAAATGACAGAAGAAAACTCACTCTCAAACCCCAAAACTGCTACTTAAAGAGCAGTCTAGCTTTAAAATGCCCCTCCTTCCATTTCTGAAGAGTTTCCTGTAACACAGCCGTTAGAATTAACAGGTGACTATCCTCTACAAGTTGCCCAAATGGCATGTCAACCCAAGCAGCAACGACATGAGCAGAGGATGTGGTCTGTATCTCATGGCTGATTGTAAGTGATTTAGGATAAATTAAGAGATTATACCAATAAAAATGTTTGTGTTTCCAAAATGGAAATATTTTACATACCTTTCTGGTTTCACAAACACTAAATACTTGGTGAGCTCTTTCATTGGCCTAAGAATTTGTGGGGATAGAGGTAATGGTATTTTCTAGGTCATCACTACCAAGGCATCTGCATTTAAACAGAAAACAAAGGTAAATGTAATGCTCTCTGCCACTATTGCTTCTAAATGAGATTTTCACAAGTCGCAGGATATTGAGTTTCTCTGGCAGCTATTTGATTTAGCAATATAAACTCAAGCAGTAATGGCTACCATAACCCATACATGTGCAAGAAGACAGTACGTCAAGAACTTACTGCAATGGATGCCATGATGCTACCATATGCACGGGTCAGATTGCTGTAACATCCAAAAACTTAAGTAGTGGCTATAGCTCTTTATAACAAGCCAACATAAATCTACAAAGTCAGCCAGAGTCTTGCACTAAATTTTTCCAGAGCATGTGCCAGAAGGTGTCTGTTGTATTAGGTACCTAACTAGGAATCCTGATCTGCAGTGCTGCTGCTAAATGCTTTCAATGCCACCTCTTTCCATACAGGTAGCCACATGAGCAGCAGTGGAAATTGCTTACTGCAGTTAGATTTGCCAGAAAGCCTGGAGGACATCTCTGGGAGCTTCCCACTTCCCTGCTGCAAACATGATGAGTCGTCCTGGTTGTTGCTGGTCACCAAAAGGCACTTCCCTTTATAATCCCTAAAATACCAGCTCTTAAACAGTCTGTGCAAATCTGCAGGGGTACAGCTGAACAGCAGTGTGGATACAGCATGCTTCTTCCCTTAGTTCCCTATTTTTCTGGTTTGTCAAACTTTCAAAGAAAAATGCCTTTATGTAAACTGTTTGCCTTCAAATCACCCTTAATGAAAGACAGGTTAAGATAAAAGGTGGACAAAAGTGTAAATTCACAACATCCAAAGCAGACTATGAAAACAAAGGTTTTTGCAAGGTATGGCCTGAATGAAAGAAAACCCACACAATCTGTATATATGAAGGTGAAATCAAAGTTATTTCTTACTGCAGTCAGCTGAGGCCCTACAGGTGTCTCAGTGCAAACCTCTTCAGCAATTCTGGCCTCTGTGATGCCCACAGCATAGCCTGTGTCCCTTGGAAAGAAGCCATCCTGGACAAAGCCACCAGCTCTAAATCACCTCTCTGGGAGGCCTCAGGATTGCCCCTCATATCAGCCTTCCCATGCAGGCAGCACAGATCATTCCTTGGCAATTTGAACTGACTTCTCCCTTTAAGCCCTTTCATGAGAGGCAGGACTGAGTCTGGATCTCGGTGAACCTTAATCAATTTTTCATTTTTTATGTATGGAAATTTTCCTTCCAAAAAACTCATTGGAAGTTCTAAACTTTTAAGAGCCAGTCATACAGTGTGCAAAAACTCTTAATAAAATATCTAAATAAATACATCTTGGAGAACAAATAAATCCTGGTGATGATAAAAGGCTAATCCAATAAACTAATCTGATCAAAAGATCAGTCTTGTAACATCAGTTACATTTCTCTTCAAACACAAAGACATAGACAAGGTTCTTAGAAGAAATACATTCTCTGTAGGGATTAAACCACAAATTGATTTATTAATATACTCCCCTAAGAAAAACTAGAATATAATTCCTAAAGTGCCTCTATGAAGAACCAAGAGGAATTTTGTCTCTTTTGTACTAGTTTAGCAACTCACTTGAAAACATGTAAACAATGTTTGGTATACAGCCTGTGATTTATAGCATACCCTGTTTTGTCTCATTGCTTTCGAGGAGAACAACAGCAAGCTGTAAAACCTTCTGCTCCCGTTAATTCCTTCAAAATAAATCCAGTTCAGCTGCTTTGTGAGGACTGGTATTTCAAAGTGATAACTGGCAATTTATAAATCACCCACTTTATTTTGCAATGAGACAGCACATCTGTAATCCATATTTATTTCCCATTAATATCTATGAGGGTGTTGCTGCATGGTTTCATATCATGTGCCTTTCACTGTACTAACTAACCTTGAAGAAGAGAAAAGAGGAGCAATTTTCCCTGTTGTTTCTTTTTTTTTTTTTTTTCCCCCACTCAGGGAATATTCTAAGATGAGCAGCTTCAAATAAACTCAAATAAGATATTGAACCAACAGAAGCTAAGCATTTTCTTGGGTTTATTAATGAAATTCGTATTGGTGTCATTTATGTTTCATTCCCTTTTCAGACATCCACATCACATATGAAAGCTGAGCAACACAAAGAGGAAATATTTTGTTTCATTTTTAAAAACCAGTCAAAATGTTGAGTCACTTTGGGGTTGACTTTGTTAACAGTGTGACTTTGCATGCCTCCAGGATTTGTAAAATTGCCAAAATAAATTTTAGGAAACTGGTAGGACCAGACTACGAGGTGGGAGATTTAACAGCAAGAGGATTGATTACAATCAACTCTGCTAACGGATGGTTACAACTGGCCAAGGTGCATTCCCTGCCTGCCCTCAGGGTACACAGCTTGCTGAAATCTTTGAAAAATGTGTAACCTGGACTGTTCCAGTTTGCCAGTCTAGCCTCCCAGCCTTGGGAAACAACTACACAAATTGCAGCTGGGTTTGTCCCAGCGCATACCAGAAGTGAGTCAAAGATAAGGCTCCAGTTGTGACACCTATGGAAGTTTCTTCTCATGCATGTAGCCAAGGAGCTCATGGCTGGCTGTAAAGAAGACTCAATACAAAGCACATTTCATTGAGCAGAGCACAGCTTTTCTACCTTGCCCATATTTTCTTTTCTTTTGCCCAGTTTCATGTTGGATGCAAAGGTTTCTGTGCCAAAAGGCATCCTGCTTTGACAGCTTTTAAACTTATATTAAGGTTTATATTGAGCCTTTGATTATTGAAGCATAATAATCTCCATTGGTAAATCCTGTATAGGTAAGCTGAAAAATTAACACCCCCCAGGCAAAAAGAGATGTGAAACTGCATGGGAAATGTTGGATGTGTACACCACCTACTTTGTAATGCAGATCCTAATCACTGCTAATAGTGCAAAATTGACATATTTTAAAATACCTTTACAACAGGGTTGTCTCTCTACTCCTGCTTAATACTGCTCATAAATCAAAAATACCAAAGAGGAAATCGTTGGCTTCATGTCACACTAAACATTCAAAGTCACAACCCTCAAATCCTTTTGGGAAGGAGACAAGATGCTCTCAGTGCAGCTCCCTGTAGATAGTAGGTCGGTAGCACAAAGACATAACATATAATTGGACTCAAGTGGTAGTCTGAACTTATAAGAGGCCAAGGATGAATTAGTCTGAATTGCCTCCTACTTTAAAAAGGTGCTTTTCAACATGGGCACAGTTCAGGTTTGCAGCTGCCTGACTTGCGGGTAAATACGAGGCTTTTAGTGCTTCCAGAAACTGAACAGTGAACAGTTTGGGTCCCTGAATATAACAGGGAAACATCAGCTTTTTTGATCTAGGGCATTTCTTTGAGTATTTTGTCTTCAGGATGACTTCTGAATTTTTGAATTTCTATTGAAGAACAGAAAAATCAACTTTAAACTCTAAATTATAATGGGAAATGAAGACCAAAATGAAAGCAGCATGCAAACACTGTGAAATGTTTCCAATAAATACCAGATATTGGTTTTTAATGTTATATGACATTTTACAGATGCAGAAAACAATCAGACATCTATTGTCAGGCAATTAGTACATTAAAATAAATACATATGTGAAAATCACTGACCTGACATTGGTTTTGATATCATGTAAATACTATGTGTTTAATTTATTTTAACAAGGAAGATTTTAAATTACTAAGCAAACATGCTGAATAATGGGAGGGTAAATCAGGAAATGATCAGTCTATATTTGTTCTGCTTTTATATTCTCCAACTATCTGACAGCAGCTGCAGCGTGCAGCGGATTAGGGTTAAGACCCTCATCTGACTTGAGGTAGCAAATGCATTCCTAAAATTCAGGAGACAAAGAAGTTGTCTAGATTGGAACTTAGGTTTCCATTCACATCTGACTGTCACTTAATACATGGTAACACTGAGCACATTTCACGCTTTGGGTAGAACAAACAAGTATGTGCTTCTTGCGAGAATGCTTGCAATGCATCAAGAGTAGCATTTGTAATGGTCAGGCTGGAAGGAGAGAGAAATGGCTAAGGTATGAGCCCAGAGCACAAAAGAATCTACTTTCAAGTTCACCTCGGGCTTTCTTGGTGATGTTTGACCAGTCATGTGGTCTTCCGTGTGCCTCGATTTCCTTTCTGTATTGCAGGGCTACTAACATCGCTCTCCATTGAAAGGGAGGACAGTCCTGTAGGTTTGTGATTCACCCTAGATACCCTGGCAGAATCATAGAATAGAATCATAGAATCATAGAATCGTAGAGGTTAGAAGGGACCTCGGAAGATCATCTAGTCCAACCCCCCTGCCAGAGCAGGGTCACCTAGAGTACATCACACAGGAAGGCGTCCAGGCGGGTTTTAAGTGACTCCAGTGAAAGAGACTCCACAACCTCTCTGGGCAGCCTGTTCCAGTGCTCCGTCACCCTCACAGTAAAAAAGTTTATTCTGATATTCACCTTGAACCTCCTATGCTCCAATTTGCACCCATTACCCCTTGTCCTAAAGAACACACTGTGCTTCTCACTCTGGGGTTATTTTGGACATTTACAAGGAAGTAAAAGTTATAAAAGCACCGTCTGAATTGTGCTTGCTTCTGCAACAAAAATAATGTTGTCTATCAGATTGGATCAAGCTTTTACTCTCTTGCACTTGAAAAAACTCAGCACTTGTTTTCTTTGCAGTGTTTTGATGAAACACTTCTTTATTGGTTCAGTTTATGCTCAAAGAGATTTAGAATTGGACATAACTTTTAAGTGTTCCTTTTAGTGTTTGTCTGAAGGACCTGACTCGCAGCATCTGTCACGTTCCCCTAGCGTGCTAACATTTCAGCTGAAGCATTGCAGTCACCATTGTAAAGCAGTGGCAATATTTTTAATATATAAATGTAATGGGTAAATGGTTCATGTTGAAAGAAGCTGAAAGAGCAGGAGGCCACAGGTTCCAGTTTTCCCTTCAGGAAGCATTGCAGCTGCATCTGACCTGGGATGTGAGACCATCCAAGGACCCCTAGGGATAGACCTCTTTTCCCACAGCCTCATGAGTTAGGCAAAGGAACATGTATTTACCAGGGCGGTACAACATAAGACTAAGAAGTAGGATGCAATTCTGGTACACTAAAACCAACAGCAAGCTCCTGTTGACTTCTGCTGCAGGAGAATTTAATCCTCAAGAACATAACGTTCCCAGCAGTAGGATCTCCATCTTTCCAATGTCTTTTTTTACCCCCTTCACGCTCTTTCTCCTCTCTCTAATGTTTCCAAATCCAGCTTTGAAGTCATTGACCTTGAAAGCAAAAAAAAACAAAAGAGCAATTCACTTGCCAAGTGCAAATACCTTGACAGATGCAGCATATAATCCAAGCTGTGAAATCAAACAAACCTGTAACATCTCACATCACAAGCCATCTCTCCCTCTGTGTGGGTTTCGACACTGTATTATTTTTCCTTCATCGCATCATTCTTTTGTGAAGACTGAAACTCTTGAGACCATAACTACCCTATTCTCTATAATAAACATATCATAGAAATGGTGTGTTTTATGGGTTTTGGTAGTATTTTAACAATCCTGTTACATGTCAGCAGGGATTTAAGGCATGAATCCCTTGATCTTTTAAAAACATCCACAACAACCAAAAGCACAAGAGCCTCTAACTCTCAGAAATCTCTAGTGCAATTTTGTCAGTAAGAAGGATTAAGAGGACACACTGTTTTAGGATGGGATTCACACTGAGGCTGCCCAGGAGATCCCAGGTCCCTCAAGGGTCACAGTTGCACAGCTCCACACTGTTAGGACTTTTCACAACAATGAGGCTCATAGTAGGTATTTAACCCTAGATCTATACTTTAAAAATGCAAATCTAACCTTGGAAATACTTGAACCTCCGGGTCAAGTCCTTTAGCACAGAGGCTCCAGCAGATGTACAGCTTCTTTCTGTATGTATTCGAACCACTAGAGGGAGGGAGAGGTCCACAGTGCCCGAGCAGCCCTTCCGGAGCCAGCTTCTCCACCTCTTCCACCATCCAACAAAGGCTAGACCCTACCTTCCAATAGAGGGTGGGGACTTCGATTTTGACCCTACTCATGGGCCAAATGAAGGTGGCAGCAGTTCTCCAAGGTCTTCAGTGTCTGGCCCTCCAAAAACCGCCTAGCAGCTTTTCCTCATCCCCAACCAGTGCTCTCACATGGATGCAATTTCTCAGCTCCAAGGCTGCAGGCCAGATGGACGTGTCCTGTGGGCTGAATGAGGCCCAGGAGCCATGAGCTACAGCACCATATGTAAGTGGTGTTTTACATACATATCAAATGTCAGGCCTCGGCTAAGTTGCAAATGAAGTATAATGCTACTGCCGTAGCACAGTGCCCTGAATATCATCCTGCAATGTGCAAGAGTCCTTCCTCCAAATCATTAGCAACAGATGAGCTCTGTGCTTATTATAGTCCCCCAAGTACTTTGCAGCAAAACACATCCCCAGAACAAAGTGTGTCTCCATCCTTCCTCAGCTGAGTTTTAGCAAAGAATTTAATAAAGATTTATAGGTTTTCAGAGATTGTTTTGAGCTGAGCCAAGGTCTTTTTTTTTTTTTTTTTTTTTTTTAATCAGACTTTTACATGGGGGGGCTGGGGAGGAAATGTTTCCAAGGTTATAGAAATTGAAGCAATATCTCAGGTATCTGCAGCCCCACTCCATGTGCTACCAGCCCTTTAACTTATAAGTGAACAGAGTTTGTTTTTACAAGTCTCATCCAGATAAGCTTTGTGTTACTAATAAAATGTTAGGTCCCATAAGCTTATGATAATATTCACGTCCTTGGGTTTTATTACATTTGGAAATCAAAAGTTAATCCCATAAAATTTCCAAAAATAAGAAGAAAATACGCTGAGGACAAATAGGTGAAAGCTTTCTGGTGTCATAATTCATTAATTAAACTACTGAAGGTTGTTTAGATGACTGGAAGCAGACAACTGACAGAAGACAAATTTTACTCCTTCAAGGAGCTTGGAATGTTCCTAAGATATATTACAGTTTGGGGATGTGATAGACATCATTCCAGTGTAAGTAAAGTGAAAGTAAAGTGAATTTCCTTGTTGCTAAATTAACATTCTAAACATTCTGAAATGCTTTTTAGAGAAGATACACAAGATTTCCTAGCAACTTGGGTAAAGGCATTGAATTCATGGAGGAATGGCTTGAAATAAGCATTTAAGCCTGAAGAGAGTACTTATCTGTTAATTGCAGGGAGCAATGTAGTAGGAGTTGGGGCAAGGACTAGTTTAGTGGACCTTGGAAATGATGACCCCTGTCAGCCCAGAAGAAAGATCCCAGCACTGATCATTTTTCTCACATAGGTTGTGTTCCCTTAACTACTGATCATTCGTATTGGTTTCCTTAAGACCCTTTTTAGTTAGACCACACTTTTCCAGAGATGCAGCATGCAAAACAGGACACAGTAGTCAAGGTGAGTCATCAAAAGTAGGGAAAATAACAAAAGATTTACTTCACATGTCTAGCATACTTTTTTTGTGTTTGTATTTGCTCTGGCTGTGATTTGTTGCCTTTTTCTGTAGACCTGCAGCCCAGCTCATATTTTTTCTCCTTCAATCACACATTATGCCTACATGTGTTTTACTTATGCTGTTCCAGGGCTACATCCTGTTTATTCTGGGACTTTTTTGTTTTTTTTTTTTTTTAATTTATCAAAGCCTTTGATAAATTTTGGAGACATTTCTTTATGAAGTCCTCATCTCCCCATCTAAGTCTTTAACAAAAATATTTGTTAACTAATGTCAGATCCAGACTTATGCTGCAAAATCCTGCTTAGCAGATCAGTCCAGTGTTAGGGATTTGGTAGTTAACATGAATCCAAATCTCTTGCAGAGGACATCAACAAGTGGTTGTGCTGTTAAATGAAGGGGCAGAATTTTCATTCTCTATCAGAATGCATAGTTCAATAGTCTGTCCCTAACACTGGCTAGTTTCAAAGGAAGATTTAAGAAACTGCAGAATGGGCAGTTGTGGAACTAGGGAAGATTATGTTGTAACCAGAAAGTTGCAAGTGATAGTTGGAAAGCACATACTGAAATTCTGCCAGACAATACTATCTAGCATTCTGAACAAGGGAGAGTGAATGAATGAAAAGCTCTTAGGGAAGAAAAATCTCATACCTAGTGAGAGAGGATAATTTTGTCTCTAAGTTCCTGCCTGCTCAGCTTTTCAAGGTGTAGGACAACTGTTTTACCACAGACTTTTCTTATGGACCTTGAACAGATCAGTTAATCTGTTTGAGCATAAAATCTTTTCCTGATTCTGAGTGATACAGGTAGCTGAGGTGCTTGAGAGGCTCCTTAATACTATAAGTGCACCTCGCCCCCCAAAAAAGAAGCAGGTTCTGGAGAGGAAAGGATGAACCCAGGAGGAATCAAAGGTTAATAATTGTGTTGACTGGGACAGAGTTTGTCTCTGGTGAGACACTGTTTTGCCAATGACCAGGCCCAACAAAAATGATACAGCCAGCAGAAAGATGAACCAATACACAGACTGTATTGTAGACAGAAATGTTACTATATGAATGACCACCGGGGGTACAAACAGGTCAATCAGCTGGTACATGATCGACGCCACCCCCAACGATCCCACAAACAACATGACTCGGCCCACAACAGGTGGTACAAACAGTGAACTGAGGTTGCCCATAGTTGGCATGGGAAACAGCCAGACCAGCCAGTTAAACACATAAGAAAAGGGAGCCCACATGGCAACTCTCACCCAATCGACCCGCGTTTGCAAAGGCCTAAACAGACCGGGGCCCAGCTCCAGGGAGAGTCAGGAGGTCTGCCTTGCACCAGGAAGCTCTGTGGAGTGCACTCCACAGACAGACACTCCTGACTCCCTGCAAGTGGTCCCAGCTTTTATCCCCAAGCAGACACCTGACCTTTGTCAACTCAGTGCAGGACCCCTGGGGCTCATTTCCCTTATGGCTCTCCCTGCAGGGCCGGCCGCACCCTGGGGGGAAGCCATAAGGCAAACTCACCTCCTCTGTATGAAGGGCTGTGGAAATCACCCATGTGTCAACCTGAATTCAGGGGCTCGGGGTTCAAACCCCAGCATTTCAGACACCTACACAAAGTGAGACAATAAATTGCACAGCTTAGAAAAGGGAGGTAAGGAAAAACAAGACCTACCTGTGATAAAAACAGATGGGTTTAAAGATAGTCCAGTGAGGAGTAAAAGGATTTTATTGCGTTGTTCAATGCATTTGGATCCTGCATAGAAAGTGTATGTACAGTGAGAGTTGCCTCCTGTCAGTAACGAAAAGTCAGGTTAGAGATTATTACTTGTGAGTTTCCTTAAGACCAAAGTCAAAACAGATTTATGATCTGGATTAGGACTCTGGTACAATTTAGGCAGCAAAGTCTAGTACTGAGATACTGAGAACTCATTACACAGGACTTCAGGGCTGTATAAACCTCAGGGAGGATGAATTTCTTTGTGCTTAACCAGAGTGGCTCAGGAAACATATCAGTTCAGGATTTAACTCCTGCCTATATAAAAGCAGACACAAACAGTTGAATCTTTTGCAACACCACAGGTAGTAAAAAGAAATCCAGTTATTACATCTAAAGAGTTAGGAGGATTCATAGTGGCTGGAAGCGAGGATCTCACTCTCCTCACTAACTCTGTTGTTATCCAGATGACCTGAGCTGGCACAAGGAGACACCATCTCCTGGAGTGCATGTGAACAACTTTCCAAGAGTAGGACTCTTCCTTGGTGACTCTTGTGGACCCCATTACAGGGCATCTCACCCTGCTTCCTAATCTAAGGGCTGGAGAACATGGTTGCAGAAGCAGCTGAAATGTTGTTTGACTCGAGTCAGTAGAAGGGATGACATGACTCCATGAGTAGCATGGGGACAAATGGGCACAATGTGGCCAACCGGTGCATATCAGGGCTAGGGCAGCCCATACAGAGTGGGTAGTAGTATCACAGTTGTATGACATTACTAGCATCTAATAATTATTACATTTGCTATTTCAACCATATGCTGGTACCAGCCATTATTATGCTTGAAGCTGCAAGGTTCTGTGAGCGATAGATTCATTCTGGTAGGTCTTTCTGAGGGTCTTGATTCAGTAGGACTCGGTGGACTCAGTGTCACACGTGCCCATGCATATACACACGCATGCACACACACCCGCGTGTGTGCATAAGTCGTATCAGATTCTCCACAAAATGAATTCATAGCTTCTGTTTTCTTTGGAGGAGCATGAATGAGGACAGGATAGCACTTATGTTAGAGCCCAGCAAGTGTTTCATCCTCAGTCAGTATGGAAGATCCTTTCTTAAGATTCAGGTCCTTTCTTTGCTCCTGAGAATCTGAGTTCAGTCACAGTCTTTGGTAGACAAATTTCTGGTAGAGAATGGTTAGAAGAGAATGGATGTGAGGAGAATGGATGTGAGGAGGTACAATAACAAAAATTACTTCCTTATGGGCTTAAAAGCAAAGACTAAATTTCCTTGCTCCTTCAGAAGAAGGGAAGTTGACTTTCATCTTCACAAAACCTGATCAAGCAGTTCAAATCTACATTTCAGCCTTGCAATACCCATTTCCCCTGCACAACTCTGAATGCCTTTGTGCAGGTCCAGGTGACTTATATTCCTCAATAGGTTTTGTGCAAATGTGCAGAACTCCTTTATCTATAAGTGCCAAACCACTGAGTTTATAAAGTCAGAAAGTGAAAGTAATTTATAAATCTAATTTCAGATCTCAGAGGAATAAAGCAAGACAAAATGAAGAGCTTAAATATCTCTTCTTGTGCACTCACTGAGTATGATGTAACCTACTTTTAAGTAAAAAAATAGCATTTAAAATTGTGTGTTTCCTTTGTTTAAAAGAGCTTTTACTTGAATATGTTTGTCCTGTTTCCTTCTTGGTTTGTTGTTTGGTTTTTTTTGTTTGTTCGTTTGTTCGTTTGTTTTTCCTTTGTTTTCTTTGTTTTTTCTTTCCTCCTTCCCTTTGAGTATCACTGGTCTTATTTCTGACTTACAGGGATGGTCATCTGCTCTTCTCATTCTCATGTGGCCTCCCTCAATAGATGAGAAATGATCAACGTTGCATTCCTTCACTATCTTGGTCCCCTGGGAAATAACTGTAGCCACAGATAGAGAGCAGAAAAAAATGAGTGAGTGGGGCTTTTCCACCATCTTTTATTTAACATTTTCATGGTTTCTTTTCTTTCAGTGTTCCTTATGTATTTATGTTCAGCTAGCAACCCAGCAGGGATCAAAGTCTTTCACTAGTGGAGTTTCTTATCACGTCAAGGAAAATGTATGAGGGCACAGATAAAAAAAATAGATAGTAACCAAATGTTTGCAACTTTCAATACCAAAAAACATTATAACATAGTTTCTAGAAGCTTCCTTAGAAGCTCCTTCACTTCTATTTTACAAACAGGATCTTTCTGAAGGGTTGTTCGTTGGTTTTTTAGCCAGGGATCTTGAACTGATGAGCCTAACAGAGGCTGAACTGAAATATTATTCACTGCACAGGTTTTTACAGGTAAGTAAATGCAGGAGAAAAGAAGAGCCCATGGGCAAGATAGGAACTGTGTCTGCACAAAGAGCAGCAAGAGGACTCTTCCCACTTCTCACCTTTCACTCAGTAACCTGGAGTTTGGGCTTTCACCTGGCATCAAGGAAAACCATTTTCAAATTTCTTCTCTGAGGGAACTTGAAAACCACATTATCTCCTTCACCAATCTGTCCTTATCGTTTCACTTGCTCTCAGTTCGAATCCATTCCACAGAACATAAAGTATCAAAGTCTGTTCTCAGGTGTTACAAACACTGTGCTCTTGGGTAAATAAATTGATAATGTGTTATTCCACATATGCACCCAGTCTGAGAGCTCTCACAGGGTGGGATCCTGTGGCAAAATATCAGTTTGTAGGTCCTATCACCACAAGTTCCAGCCTGGTATCCAGTCATGTGATGATGCCCACAACATTCCAGTTGGCTTCTGCTTGCAGGAAGAAATGTATGAAACTGTATCTAAAAGAAACTGTACCTCCTCCATGCACTATTCATTCACTGAACTCAGTGAATGAAAGATTCTGTTAGACTCTTTGATGAAGAATTCACTGAGGAAAGTCTTTGATAAGGTGGTTACCTCATCCTCTACAGAAATTGGTACACACTTTGTGGCCCTACAGGAAAAAGAAAACTTCTCAGCAACCACTTGTGGGGATACTCAGAGGAGCCTGCAGCCAGTTTCTTCAAGAGGAGTTGATAGAGCTAGGGGAGCACAGCTGAGCACAGGTGTGTCTGTGGGTCTGAGTTGGTTCTGCAAAGAGATGAAAGTGATGCGGCAACTTCAAAGGCACTTGCTTAAATCTAGTCAAGGTTTCACTTAGCTTCTCTTCTCAGTAAGAAACAAAAAAATTGAGTAATGTAAAGAAGTTACATAGAGACAAAAAAAAAATCAGGGGCATCATAATGGACTCCAGTGCCATGCGTACCAGAGGCTAATCCAACAGATTGCAGTAAAGATTGTGGGGAATCACTGCATCCATAAGTCATTCTTTCCTGTAGAAACAACATGTAGTGTTATGAGGCACTGATGTATCTCATGGGGAATGTTTAGAACTTCTTTAATTAACTTGAGTCTTAGTGAATGCAAATAAATCAATGCAATCTTGATCTTAGAATTGTATGGGTAGAAGGTTCTTCCATTGCCTCAGGAGCCTCTCTCCTGTATTGTTTGTTGGTTATTCAGACTAATTGGGCTATTCAATGGGGAGATTCAAGTTTGTCTCCTCATGCCTGATGTGTTGTTAGCAAGAAGAAAGAAGAAGATAGACTTCCTCAGAGCTAGCGCTGGGTTTCAGTGGTTATTTGAATTGGCAGTGCAGTTACCACAAGGCCATGACACCTCGTGTTCCTCAAAGCTTGCTCTTTTTCCCCTGTGCACATGTGAATTAATATGTCAAAGGCAAACTAGTAGCAGGGTCTCCAGGAACTTTGTTATACGGAGTCAGCAAGATCTGCTAAGGCAAGCGAATGAGGGTTTCTAATTGTGCTCCTGTTCCCAAGATGGGTTTTCAGTTATATTAATGGTATCAGCTGACAGTGGAGGGAGAGAGGAAAGAGAGTAGAAGGAGCTAGTAGCAAGTACTGACTGTATGTAGGCCTCTACTCTCCATTGTCTGCTTGTGACCGAGCAGGTAAATCATATTTCATACAATTGTCTGGAGTTCCCTGAACTGAGCCAATGCTGCCTGATCCAAACAAAACCCACTCAAAACTGCAGGCAGAAGACTGACTGACACTTTTTCAGTCCTTTCACAATGAATGACTAAGGTGGATTTGGAGTCATTTTCATAGCTGGCACAGTCCAAAAAAATGCCAGGACTGAGAAGTAATTCTATAGCTTTATGCTTCAAATTCACATTCTCTGCTGAGGTCAAACATTTGCTGACTAGCAACAACAAAATCATCTTATATTACATGTCAAGTGTTACCACAGCTTAAAAGAAAAAAAACTATTTTGAACATCAAAGAACAGAATAAAATTTAAACCATAGGAGCAGTAATTTCTTACTCTGGAAATCAATAATATTGCAGTGAGGAGAGCTGCAAAACCTCTTGTTTCTATTGCCATAAACTGAAGCTCTGATTCCTACTGTAAGCATTACTCAGCTTCAGCAGACTTTGATCCTCACTGGGAGAAAACAAGGACCCAACCTTTGCTTGCACTTGGGTCCTGCAGGGAAAAAGATTCTCCAGTTAGAAAAATAAAGGTTTCCAAGCTTCTTATACATCTTTTAGCTTCTCACTAGGCAGTGTGTACACACACCTAGGTCACATTCCTGAGTAGTCTCCCCTAATTAACCTCTCAGAGAAGGCTGGCAACTAATTTGCTGACCAATCCCAAAAAACTAAAAAAAAAAAAAAAAAAAAAAAAAAAAAAAAAAAAAAAAAGTCAGCAGTGATTTTAACCATTATTCTTGAATTTACTTTACCAGCTAGAACAAACAGCTCTGGCCGCTGTGCAATAACCTCATTCCTTGGTCTGTTTCTAAACACCAGTCCCTCCTCAACCCCAACCTTTCTCACTGGGTAGTTTCCTGATGTGATTAAGTTATTATTGGTTTCCATGGGTAGATATAATAGAAGTCTCCCAGGTGGAAACACAGACCAAAATTCTGCTCACTACAGCTCCTTAAAAACATACAACGAACCAACCTGACTTACTGTTTTGGGTTTGTGATGAAAACAGCATTGATAACACAGGGGTGTTTTAGCTAGTGCTGAGCAGCACTTACACAGAGTCAAGACCATTTCTGCTTCTCACGTTGCCACCCCAGTGGGAAGGCTGGAGGTGCACAGGAAGCTGGGAGAGGACACAGCAGGGACAGCTGACCCTCACTGACCAAAGGGATATCCCATCCCATATGACATTGTTCTTAGCAGTAAATCTGGCAGGGTGTGGAGGAAGGCTACCCAGGGCTGCCATTGCTCTGGGACTGGCTGGGCATCAGTCAGCTGATGGTGAACAACTGGAGGTTTGTAGTTTACACTAATCTGTCGGGCTGTAATTTATAGTGTCCCACAGTGCCTATAGATTCCCTTCAGGATACCAACATCTTTTCTGTTCAAGTGAGTCAAAAAGCTGGTACGATTGTTTAAAGTATTTGCATCCTGATGGTGACCTCAACACTGTATTGCAGGAGTAAGAAATAGCTAGTGGAGTAAGAAATAGCTGCAAATAACAGTTAAAGTCAGGGATGTTAATAGTCATGTATGATAAGAAAGCAGACAGTGTGTTCATGACTAAAGGAATAAAGTCCCTGTCCTAACCAGCAAGTTATTGCTAAGGATGTTGGGCCTTTGTCTCTTTTTTTTTATTTAGCAGTGCAGTCTGGGAGGGGTGCTGTTCTGCTGTTCTTCAGTGTTTTTACCCGGCCACTTAATCTATAGTGTCGGGAAAAGATTTATGTATCCACTGTTCTCCAAAAGTTGTGAGCCCTTCAACAAATGGCACGGTATTCAACATCTCTGACTAAACACAGCAGCTGGGAAGCTGAGGAGTGGCCCTTTCTTGGACAGCTAGGAGTGGAGCACACACCATAGCAGGTAATCCCCTTGGTTTTCAGGACAGCAGGATGAGACATAAAGCTTCTGCAGACAAGAAGTTTTCACTGGTGTTGTTAGATTTGGGACCTGATTCCCCTCAATCCAATTGTGGACACAAGTTCATCTTTCCTCAGAGATGGCTGTTGAAATGATAGATCTGCTTCTCCATAAGACAGAGTGGCATTCATAGCTTAATGACCTTCTATCTTCCTGGGATAAGTAAGGTTATATCAGAGGAGATTGCTTTCTATTCTGGTTACTTGCTTAGAGATCCTAGACATAATCAAGTTCATTTCTCTGCCTCCTTGCTTGAGGGCAGATTTTCTTTTGTGCCCCCAAAATACTGTTTCAGTTATTTATAAATGTGCATCAGATCATTCGCCTGTACAAATTACAGCCTGAGTATTATCTGTGAACTGTGTATTTCCTTTATTCATCCCAGTCTCCACTCCTGATTGGATGCCTGAAACTTTATGAATAGAGGAAAAAAAGTGAATGATGAATAGTGAATCATGAATAATAAACAGAAGATGAGTACACTTTTTCAAAATCCTATTCCTCCATGAATATGTGTACTCTATATCAGTTGCCTTCACCAACATTCATATGCAGAGAAAATAGATTGAAACAAGACTAACAAAAAAAAAGACAGGAACGCAGCTGAATCAAATCAAGAGCTGTGGGGGTTTTGTGCATAGTTGTGAATGCATCACTCAACAGTTATTCAGCTCCAGCAAAATCCAACTGTTCTGGGGATTGAGTTAGCTTGGAGAGGCAAGAGCAGGATTTTTCTCCACAAATCCCCCATTAACTTCTCCAGGAAGGTGGACATGTCGTAGTGCTTCTGCTTTCTTCTGCTCCCTCAGCTGTAAAATAGAAGTAATAATGCTTTTTCTTCTTCCTGTAGCACCCTCAGACCTCTGAATAAATTGTGCTAAGTGAGAAAGAAGCATTTTTAAAGACTCATCAGTAACTGGCATAGTGTCAGCCTTTAAATTCTTAGCCTTTTAGGTAACTTACAGGTATGTTCAATGCAGATGCTGCTTAGAGATTATTCATACATTATATTTTTTTCCATGACAGATAATTGATATGTTCTGTGTACCTGACTTGCCAAACCATGTTGTACTTCAATTTTTTGTTCATTTAAACAAAACTCCATTTTCTTGTGCAATGTCCAAAACAATAATTATTGTTTTCCTAAATGGCAACAATTTCCCCCTTAAGCCTGTAAAAAAGTCTCCTAATTTAAACCTGTAGAAATATCTTGGCAACAAATATGGGTAATTACAATCATTCTTGTTCTAGTTTATACAATTATAGGAATGTATTTTTTCTTTGCTGTGAGCTCCAGCAGTCTAAAGTTGCTGACCAGAATGGAAGCTGTGAACATAGTTTTTGAAAGGAAAGGATTTTGTTTAGATTGTGATATTTGTACTTCTCTTTTCCACGTTTTTAAAGAATGGTTCTGAATTAATTGTGTGCACATTTCTATCTTATTTCTAATTAGGGAATCTGTGTAACTTTTGAAGCTTTGTATGAAAAGATAACAGGTTATTCATCTTTAGAAGGTAAGAAAAAAATTTCTAGGGTCATACCTGTAAATGAAAAAATAAATAATCCTGAGCCATCCATAAGTGATCTTACAGTTCATAGCTAGTTATTATCGAGTCATTTTGAGCATTTTGAAATCCAGAAAAAAAAAATGTTCCTAGCTTGAATAAAAACAGCCAAGCCTTTCAGGAACTGCTGGAGGGTACTCAGCCAAAAGTATCCATTAGTCACCCAGAATTACCCCTCTAAATCAGACAGAAGAGGGACTTAAATCTGCTTTTCTCTTCTAGTAAGTGGCTCAACCTACTTCCAAAGAGCCTTTTTTCAGCTGGAACCTAAGATGGTTATGCTGAAACCAGCACTCTTAAAATAGTTTTGGTTTTGACTTTGGCTTTCTTAGTGATAAAACTCAATTGCATCAAAAAATTCCCGGTATGCTTTAACCACTGTAACCAGTGTTGCATACTTTATAGATATGCATTAAACAGATCTGTATAGCTTTACTCTTTAACACTTTACTGAAGTGAAATGCAAGAAAACTTCTGCATTTATGGGATGCCAGGATTTGGAGATTTTTCTGAAAGAGCTTTTAAAATGAAAAAAAAAAAAAAAAAGTTTTTCACAGCATTTTATAATATTAATGTACGTAAGCATTTTTGTAAAGTACTGGATATACTTTCTTGATCACAGAAATAAGGTGTATGTGTTTAGATTTTAGCCCTGACTCTCTAAAAAGCTATAATCAGGAAGTTCAAACTACTATTCTAGCCTAAAACTCAGTTAATGGAAGTTTCAAGACCGTATTTTTGCCACTCTAAAAAATAATAATAATATAGGCTTGCTGAAGTTTCTTTTGGTGCTTCAATGAACTGTACCTTAGGATTGCCCTTTTAGTGTCCTTTTGAATAGTGAAATTATAAATGCATTTCTTCTGTCTCAAGGTATCACAGCAAAAATTACAAGATGACCTTTAAAAATGGCTAGGAGAGCACTGTTGCTTACTTTGTTCTAGATCTCGCCTCAGACAATCGCTGCCACTTTCAGAGATAAAATGCTATTTCCATTGTGCTTACACCTGTAATAACAGCTGCCTTTCCACCACCTGTCACTCAGTCTTCTAGCCACTCCCCCTTCCTGCTTTTCCTGCTTTTATCCTTTTCTGCCTACACTGCAATTCTCCATTTTTCCCTAAGGAAAAATTATATATTTAACGTATAAATACAAAACAAGGACAACCAAACCCCAAACAAAAACAACAACACAAACAAAACAAAACAAAAACCAAAACCAAACAAACAAACAAAACCACAAAAAAACACACCACAACCCAGAAATATATCCTTCTCCCCTTGCCTGTCATAACACAGGCAGTTCCTTTATGTGTTTTCCTCTTGCTCCTCAGTTGTTCCAGTAATCCCATATTATCCCATTCCCTTCCTTAGTCTTCTCCTTAGATTCTCAGTATGCTCTGGCTCTTTTTCCACCACTGTACAAGCAGTTTACTCTTGCTCAGCTCACACCAGTCTGCCCTTCCAGCCTCTGCCTATTCTCTCTTTGTTCCCCTCCAAGCTCCACCTCGGTGTGGAGCTTCCCTTCTTCCCCCAGCCAGTCTGGCTGTCTTGGACTTGAATGCAAATGAACACATACATTTGGAAAACTCATCTTTTTTTTTTGGCTTCAGTGCATTTTTTGGTTTTTTTTTCTTTCCATTTTCTTCCTGCTTTCCTAACTGCAGACTGTTCAGAAAGTCCTCTGGAAGATTTTCTTTTTGTCCTCCCTGATTATTGGGGAGAGAAGAGTGGTGATCAGTAAGAGTGTATTTTTTATAATGGTTTTTATTTGATTCTTCTCACTTTCTACTGTGTGTCATCTGTGAACACAAGACCAAATAGCATGTCTGCGTCAAAGAAGTATGTCTTTCATACATGTCTTTACTCCAAATCTATTTCCTCATGTCCAGATGAAAACCTTTTCATGTCTCGGAATAGCCAACAATCAGGCCAAGCCAAACACAGATAAAACAAACTTCTTAAACTCTCCTCCTCGTAAATTTGTTTCTCAGATTTTCACAACTGTTTTTCATTGGCACAGTATTGCCGTGCTTCTCTTAAATGTGTCATCTTCTGTTGACAAGTCTGTAGTTCCCCACTCCATGTCATACCTTATTCTTCCAGAGTTTTTCCTTCTAACTTCTCCAAGATAGATTTCCTACCCATCCAGACATCTGAGACTCTCATATAGAAAACATCATACTAATCCTAATGAGTGTACTGGTATTTTCCCTGACCTTTCTCTGACTTCTCATGGTAATGAACAGCTCCCCAAAGTCCCCACAGAGCCACTGGATTGGGCTGGGTTTTTTCTCTGTAAAACCTACTTGGCCAGCACCATATTGACACTATCAGTATCTTGCTGGTCATTATGTCTTTTTGTATGGGTTATATCTGACTAGATGCAGACATCGTTATATATAGGTGTCAGTGAAATAGCTCATTTCAACTTGCTTTTAATGGACAGAAATAAAAAAGGCATTGCCAGATCAGATCCTACTTGTTGATATGTAAAAATGCCTGCTTCCCTTCACTGGCTGTGAATGAATCTGGGAATCACTGGCTTGGATGCCAGTATCTGCAGCTGAGGTACCTGAAACTATTGAGAAGAATCCCATTTTTTGTGTGTATTTGAAGTATTTTGTCTTAGTTTTTAAATTATATGTGGTTGGGAGCAATTCTGTATCCATGCTTGGACCTGTGCAAAACCTAATGCAACAGGGTTTGGGGCCATTAATATGTTCTCATGGTGCCATTGTAACAGTTAGATTTCAAGTTTTCACCAGCATCAAAATGCTGTTCAAAAAAAGACTGAAGAAAACATCTTGCAAAGGTTAGAGGAGCCACAGTGATGTATAGCAAGAATATGGAGGCATTCAGAAACAGCTAATTGATAGCTTGTATGGTTGGTATTCACAGTGCTGCAGTCCCAGTGACTCTAAACATATGGCAGCAAGGATAATGCTGGAAAGGAACAATGGTATTTAGTCAGCTGCAGTATGTAGCACTTGTTTATTTATTACTAGCAGTGCTATGTAAAACTTTTCTTGCTCTCCTTTGGAGGAGGTTTTAAAATTAAGATCTAAGCCACTTGTAGAAAACATGAAGTCAGTCCTCAGACTTCCGTAACTATGGGCAATGTTAAGTGAGAATTTTGCCTTTGTTTTGCCACACGATTGCCTTTTAGCAATCAGTAAAATTCTAGGGCTTGTGCTAATTCTTTTCTCTTTTCCTGTCTTTGATTTTGCAGACCGCAATGACCTTGTTTAGGAAAAAAACTGACTTAACAGGGATATGACTGAGATATATAAAATGTTGAGTAATGTGGTGATGATGAATGAAGAATGTTTATTCAGTAAATCCCACAATATTCTTATTCTTTTCAAAGAACATCAAATGAAATTGCCAGGCAGCAGATTTAAAGCAAGTAAATTTACACGCTGCACAGTTAGCTTGTGGAATTTGTTACCAGGTTGGAAGAAAATTACAAGACGTGCAAACACACAAAACAGTTTTCCTGTGGACAGCTTGTTGTTTATTTCAACATACAAATACAGAATTGCAGTAGTATTATTCTGCATATGCAAAACAAATGTGATTTTTTGTCTCACCTAACTCTTGATATGTATGTGTTAGATGGAAAAATAGGAAAACTGAGAAGAAGGTTGCTGGTTTGTCTTTCTTGGCTCCTTTACTCTCGGTTAAGTGGAACCTCTGGAGCCAGGAGGAGCCTTTTCCTTCCTATAGAGCAACCAAATACTACCCAAGCAGGAATATTCTGAAATGCAACATGGGATACACAAAATGAGCCCAGACTGGAAAAATGCTGTGAAGATCAGGGAGCTAACACACAAGCAGTTTTCAAAGGTGTTGGAAAGAAAAGGACTTTACAAAGGACCCACAGAAGATTTTCTAGAATTTCATGTGACTTGGAAACTCACAAAAAAAAAATGATGGATAAAGCTATACTCTGGAGGAAAAGAGTTGGCATGCAGGAAACAATAGGCACAGCTGAGAGAGTTGATTCCAAATCCATTTGGTTTAATTCAGTTTTACCCAGCACATCTGGATTTTTGTCTGTTTGAAAAATGTGTGCTCTTCATTTTTCAGATATGAATTCATTTTGGTGCTTTTGTAATGTTCCTTAAAGTAAACTATATTAGCAGATGTAGCTCAGAATTTTGGCTTTTGGGATCATGTCACATCCTTGTCACAGAAAGTATCTAGTTTCTATAACAAATGCAGAATTACAACTACCTTCAGGAAGTGACTCATACCTAACTTAGGAGAAGATAAGTCAGCCTTTGGAGGCAGGAGTCTCCGGGGACTACACCGGGAGCCTGATGTTTAAGGTAGGCACTTGACTTTCAGATATCTATAATTATGGAAGAAAAAAATCTTGTCTTTTTTTTTTTTTTTTTTTTTTCTTTTTGGATTATTTTGTAAAAAAAAAAATTTTTTTTTTTTTTTTTTTTTTTTTTTTTTTTTTTCCTGTTGGAAAGTGTTGTTATCACAACCCCCCAGTGTGTACCCACGAGTAACCTGGTGGACGTAATATTGTATGTGCTGACCAGGGTACTATGCAGAGCATATGCCATCTGTCTGCTCTCCCACAACAGCGATAATCCTCCCAAGAGGCACATCTCTAATGAAGCACTATGTTTTGGTTCAAAATTCCCTGTCTACGTTCAGCTCCATAATGAAGCTCAGTCTGATTTTTCTTTTCAGTCACTCTTCCAAAAGGGCCATCGGCTCTTCTGGCAGGAGAGACCACTTCGTCATCTCTAGGAGTGTCATAGAAATAGGCAACAGGCTAACAGGCTCAGGACGTGATCTGAAGTTGTGAAACAATTGCTTCGATGGCATCCTCAGCTTGGTTACAAGAAACCTTGTTTGACAATTTATTTTCAACATCGGGCCTATGCTTATTGAGCATCTATTTATAAAGCTGGCCTCACCAAAACTCTCACAGAAGTGTCTGTCTTTAATCAGATTGTGTGTGTCTTGTGGCATTAGAATATTTTACAGACATTAGTTCCTAATTGTCCAGGGTTTTCTTATACAAATCAGCATTCCTTTCTGGAGCTACTTTATTTATATATGTTCTTTATTAACAGAATGCATGCAACATAAATGAAAACAACTCTGTTAAAGAAGCTGTGAGTCATTGCCATCTTTTTATTAAATAAATGATTTCAACATCTCAAACAAGGCATGAAAAGGCTTTAACAAACAGCTAGCAATTCTTTAAAATACACACAAAACAGGTTTTTTTTTCTGCATTTGTAATAAGTTAATTTTAAAATCTTCTATTTTTACCAAAGGAGAGAAGTAATTGTAAGCACATTTGGAGATGCTACAGGATATCAGGGGGTGGGGAGAAAGGGAAAGTGTGATTTTCAACCAAAACCAGTTACAGCATGGAAAGGTTTGATGTATTACTGTTATTACATGAGCACATCACATATCAAATGAAGGCATATTGGGGAGTGCTGACAGTTCCGTGTCAATAATGTGTTTTACTTACCATACATTTCTTCTGTCACAAAGATCCTCCTATTAACTATCTAGAGATCACTGGGGTTTGATGGTGTTGAGTCAGAAAGATGCTTCTTTTTAGGAGCATTTTCTTGCTATGCTACATATGACAAACTCTTTGTCCCCTCATCTTCGTTCAGCACGGATTGGATATCTGTATTTTGCCAAATCCATGCAAATCTTTTTGTCCTTGCACCAAATAGAGTATGCAAACCAGAAAAAGAGGTTTTGTTAGTGGGAATGAACTTAGAATCTTCTCCCACTGAAGTCAAGAAAAATCTAGCATTTAAAGCAAGCAGAATCAGATTTTTTCTCTAAGGTCTGACTACAAGTTTAACTTGTTGGTTTAATTTTTTTTTTTTATTTAGAGTGCTGCATTCATTTCTTGTTGGTAGATACTGTGACTGAGAGAAAGACAAAAGAAAGGATTACTTTTTATATTTTAATTTGCTTGTGCCTTTCATTATTATAAATATTAATTTCATGAAATGGTGTTGCCTGACCAACCTAGTAGTCTTCTATGATGGAGTGACTACGTCAGTGGACAAAACAAATGCTATGGATGTTGCCTATCTGAACTTCCATAAGCCCTTTGACATGGTCCCACTTCTCTCTAAACTGGAGAGATATGGCTTTGATGAGTGTACTGTTCAATGGATGAGGAATTGGTTGGATTGTCACATCCAGAGGACAGTGGTCAATGGCTCAATGTTGAGATGGAGATCAGTGACAAGTGGTGTCCCTCAGGGGTCTGTATGGGAGCCAGTACAGTTTAATATCTTCATTAATGACATAGTGGGATCAAGTGCATCCTCAGCATATTTGCAGATGATGTCAAGCCAAGTTTGACGTGTATTTGACATGACTCAGGGGTGGGATGCCATCCAGAGGGACCTTGACAAGCTTGATAACTGGGCCCACGTAACCTCATGAGGTTCAACAAGGCCAAATGCAAGGTCCTGCACATGAGTCAGGGCAACATCCAGTATCAATACAAGCTCAGAAATAAAGAAATTGAGAGGAGCCTTGTTGATAAGGACTTGGGGGAAGTGGTGGAGGAAAAGCTGGGCTTCAGCTGGTAATGTTCACTCGCTGCGTTCAGCTCTGGGGCCCTCAGCACAGGAAAGACATGGACCTGTGTGAATGGGTCCAGAGCAAGGCCACAAAAATGATCAGAAGGCTGGAACACCTCTCTGATGAGCAACAGCTGAGAGAGCTGGGGTTGTTAGCCTGGAGAAGAGAAGGCTCCAGGGAGACCTTATTGCAGCCTTCCAGTACTTGAAAGGAGCTTATGAGAAAGATGGGGACAGACTTTTTAGCAGGGTCTGTTGCAACAGGGCAAGGGGTGATAGTTTTAAAGTAAAAGAGGATAGTTTCAGTCCAGATATAAGGCAGACATTTTTGCAATGAGGGTGGTGAAAGACAGGAACAGGTCGCCCAGAGAGGCTGTAGGTGCTCCATCCCTTGAAACAGTCAAGTTCAGGTTGGCTGGGGCTCTGAGCAACCTGATCTAGTTGATGTTGTCCCTGCTCATTGCATAGGGGTTGCCTTTAAAGGTCCCTTCCAACTCAAGCTATTGTATGCTTTGTAATCATTTGAGTGACTCTGGTTTAGATGATCCTTGGAAGTACCTTAAGGCTGAGAATGCTGAGTGATCCATAGGAGATGCAGCACACCTTGCATAATATTGTGAGTAATATTTTTTCACACACTTTAACAATTTTTGAGTTACCATTTACTTTTAGAATAGGAACTACTTTCACTTTCATTAGCCTGTCTTCTATTTTATATATATAAAGAAATAAAAAGAAAATTCCAAATGCTGCTCCTATAGAAGGAAAATTCTACAACTGGTATAATGTAGCTTTAAGATGTTGAATTGTCTGAAAAACTTTTTGGTAGCAGAGTGCTGTGTTTCTGCATAAAACTAATTTTCTGCAAGTGGGTGTCTATAATTACACTACTTATTGCTCTGTCTGTCATTAGTCGCATAAGGAATAAGAAAGATAAATTGAAGAAGAATATTTCAGTACTCCACTTCCAGGTGTGTAACAGCTGGTCAAGGCTGAGGGACATGGACACTAAATGCTATAAATTCTTCTGCAGCCTGGGCCACTTTTCATCATTCCAGCTTTCTCACATTAATAATAACTTCAATGGAAACTGCAGGAGCCCAGGTGTGCACTGTCATTCTTTCTTCTTCTGATCATCCCCAGACATTGACCTGTCCTGGGCTCTCACGGGGGCCTTGAGTGGTGACATGCAGAAAGCTGTGATTTATACAGCACTAGCATAATTAGGGCAGAACTCACAAGTGTTGTGTGAGTTCGGGTTGTATCAGTGTTTCCAGTAGAAATTCTTGTGTTTAATGGTTTATAAATGCGGCTATTAAATGTCACTCCAGGCTGCAATTCAGCACATAAGTTGTCAGCGCCAGGGAGAATCTTACAATTAAATGCAAAATCTGCTTGGTGCTTTTGAAGCACTTTGGGTAGATACTCATGTGCAGGCACACAGGCATCCCTACCCATAACCACGAGTCTGGAACAGGAGGTGTGTGACATAAGTTACACACGTTGTTCCACCCATGTTTCAACAGGCAGCTCTCTTCTTCTGGGTGTTGCTTACATCAGGGATGAGAGCAGAACTCCTCTCCCCTGTGTAGCTTTCAGAGCTTTGTTAGTGTCCTCCACCCACCACCACCAGGAGAAATGTTACCTGATTTACTCTGCAAGAGCTGGAGTCGGGGGGGCATTCGCTTTCTGACACCCACTCAGCCTTCTTTAGGCACACTCTGAGATCTGGCAGAGATCTGGCAAGTTGTCACAGGGTCTGCAACACACTGAGCTGAGCTCTTTGCCCTCAGCTGGTCTGGTCTCAACATCACTGGCCTCAACTTACTCTTCCTGGTCCACACCCTGTGTTTCTCCCATTTCTGGGCTAGAGCCATGCTCACCCCCTGTCCCACAGTCCTCCTCCTTTGTCACATCTGAGACTGTTCAAGTACTGGGGCTGCTGGAGAAGTTCCTGTCACAGGGTGGTTGGTTGTGACTAAGTGCAAAGCACCTAATCTCCCCATTGCTAAGATTGTCTTTCACTCAGTGGAGGGATGAATGCGTGCCTTCCTCTCAGGGATGCTGAAATATCAGTGATGAGTGCCACAGATGTGGCTGCAAATAACTGCCTAGATCTAAGAGCAAGCACATGAATGAAAAATCATTCATTGAACATTTCCAGAAAGTGAACTGAAAGAATAAGAAAGGAAGAAGCAAATGCATGGCTTTGAATTATGTTACTTTTTGGTAACATTTACTGTGTTCTTAGCACATCCCATGTTACAGACCCACCTGAAAGTCACAAGCACAAAATAATGAATGATGCATATGCAACATTTGAAAGTAATAACCTCCAAACATTAAGCAGCTTGCATACCAATAACACTGAGAAATCTTGCTTCCTGTCATAAGCTTTCCTCCCTAAGCAGAGGAGAAATACCCAGTTGATGTAGTCATAAAGAAAGGAGTGCAGGAGCCAATAGATCACAAAATATGAGGTATGAAGAAGTGCCCATTTCAATCAAACAGTCAATGTGAGCATTCTTATTTATGATATGTCATAAAAAGTTTATTGCCCATTTTACAACTCTAGCTGCCCAAAGTTTGATTTAACCAGAAAACATGCCAGTAATGTGCATTGTCACCAGGCCTAGCTTTTCATGTCTTGAAAGTCGTGACAGCTTAGCCCAGACTTTTTCCAAGCTATTTGCTAGTGAACATGAATCCTTCAGGTACTCAGAAGAAAGTCTGCACCACAACTTGTAAATCTCTCAGGAGCTGAGGAGAAAATTTTCACCCTGAACACCTACCAGTGAATAGAAACACTGCTTGTGTTATTAACTGAATACATCCCTGTTTTTACTGCCCCATACTGGAATCCATAATGTAAAATGCTGGGTAATTTTTAAATCATCACTGATGTGTTTTGCCATTAGAAGCACTGAAGTCTCACCTGAGCCAGTGTGGGAGCTCAGCTGGCCTTGCTGGTCATAGGGAAGATTGTCTTCTTCACTGGGACAGACCAGGCACTCCTGGAGGATTTTCCTTTCTCTGACCCTCCCCTTGCCTCATGCTGTGGGTGGAAATATTCCTAAAGAAGGAAAGGAGGAGGAAAACAAACCTCTCTTCCTCTCATGGGAGGGCTGAGGAGTGACCTTGTGTTCCATGTCCTTCTTCATGTTCTGCAGTTGTCCTGGCACAGGATGGCCAGTTTGCTGCCTGCCTTCCCTCCCTGGCACGGCAGGGTTCCCCAAGCAGTTTTATCTGTCTGCAGTGGTTTTCCTGCACTGATGTGAGGCACATTGCTCCTCATTTGGATCAGAATAGGTGTGCAGGCAGAATGCTTTACTGACTTACTGAGTGTGATTGCCCTGATCTGGAATAAAATGAGTGAAGGTCGTTTTTTACATTGTGAAATTAAAGGTAATTTTATTAAATGAGCTCCTTGTGACTTGGGCAGTGGGCTGAAAGAAAACAGGAGTAAGAAATATACCATTGCACTAATATATATTTAGAGACCTCTCATGTGTCTGTTTTGTTTCCTTAAAGGAGATAAAGAAGAGGACATGACAGTAAGTTGAAGGCAGTCAGCTTTGGTTTATTTGCTATGCCCAATTAGGCCACACAGCTCCTCACTAAGTTCCTCGAAATGCTCAGTTGCAAGAAGCAGAGGGAAAGCTACAGAGGCAATTACTACTCTCAGTGAAGTAAATTTAACTAAATTCCTTCAGCTGCTTAAAATTCCACATAAGCCTTCAATATGTATGTGTCCTGATCAGCCTTCCGATCGTAGGCACGTGGTCCTCCCATGCCCAACAACACATCGTGTCCCGTCCCACAGACATCAAAGCTGCACACGTAGAGAAGGACACCAGTGAGTGATGCATCAGAGATGGAGCACTCCCTGGATTTCATCTGCTTTACCCTCGATTAAGATCTCCTACTAAGCCAGAGCAACGTGGGGACACAGCAGGACAAAACAAACACACACAATCAAACAGCAGTCAGGGTAGAGGCCCTGGCCAGCAACCAGCTGCCCTGAGTTCCAGGAAAACTTACCAGGAGATTAACTACTGCAGAAACATCAGCACGCAAAACTGCCTTTTATACTCTGATTATTTTATATTACACAATGCAATATCTTGTGCGATTAAGCTACTTGTTTACCAAGCATTAAAAGCTGCTGGTTGCAGAAAAGCCGTGCCAGCATATTGTGTATAGATTTTAAGCCAGGGTGCCTTATTGTACTGAACTGCTAAATTATATGAGCTCTCTGTATTTGATAGTGTTTCATGAGCATACAAGTTCTCAAACTTTGATTCTGTAACTTCTAGTGAATAAATTTATGTTCAACATCAAGATAAAAAATAGCATTTTGAAAAAAAATGTAATGCAGCCCATATATTGCTGTGTTTTTTCCTTTGTTTTTCAAATTCATCAGAAACAAAGAACTGTGAAAAGAATGAGCCTAACCTTGAAAACAGAATAGGAATATGCTTAACTTCACCTTCTTGGTGGATGAAAGTTTTGCCACTCAGAAACTCTGTTGGACTGCTGGGAGGGAAATGATGGCAAAACATAAAGCCTTTGTGAAATAAACAAGAATGTAAATCATTCTGAGTTCAGACAGTGCTCAGCTCAAGAATTCATCCAGTTCAGAAAAGATTAATAAACCAATATTTCTTTCTTGTGCTCTTTGGAGAAAACAGCTGGCTCTGATTAAGTAAATGAAGATCAGAAGAACAGAGTTAAAAACATACTGAATACCTGATCCTGGGTAGGTATAACTGTTAAAAACGAAAGTTACTTCCTCTATGTCTTTAGTTATGGAAAGGATATATACTTTTAAGTATATTGCATTATTTATAGTGATTCTGTATGGTGGGGATCCAAAGTACATTCAAATAATGTTTCCTTTATTGTAACTGATTTAATAGCTGATCTAGAAAGACCATCTGTGTGTAACAGAAATCACAAATGTATAAGATGAATAATGCTGTAAATTAATCTTATGGGAGAGTACCAATTGCACACCTACCTATCTTGTCTGTATTGTGCATACAGAAGCAGCCATGGGAACTGCAGAGGCAGATAACACCCTTTGTCTTGCCAATATGTTTTCAGCCCTAAGAGCAAAAAATGGGGTGGAGCTACAGGAAAAGAAATGCAGCTTGTTGTTGATGCTGTGGTCAATGAGGTTTGAAAAACAAGCAGAGACACAGTAGGTGAGAAGCAAGACAGAAAGATTAACTTTAATAAGCCAGAAAAATTTATGACAGAAACTATCAACCTCAGAAAAGCAAAAAACTTCCCTTGTACTATGCTTGGGAAGTTTATTTTTCTTTAATACAGATATGCCTTTCAAGATACAGTCTTACATGATAATGAAAGAATGCCTGTTCACAGAAACTTGGAACCATAGAATCATAGAATTGTTTGAGTTGGAAGGGACCTTTAAAGGTCGTCTGGTCCAAATCCCACACAATAAGCAGGGACAACATCAACTAGATCAGGTTGCTCAGAGCCCCAGCCAACCTGAACTTGACTGTTTCAAGGGATGGAGCACCTACAGCCTCTCTGGGCGACCTGTTCCTGTCTTTCACCACCCTCATTGCAAAAATGTCTGCCTTATATCTGGACTGAAACTATCCTCTTTTACTTTAAAACTATCACCCCTTGCCCTGTTGCAACAGACCCTGCTAAAAAGTCTGTCCCCATCTTTCTCATAAGCTCCTTTCAAGTACTGGAAGGCTGCAATAAGGTCTCCCTGGAGCCTTCTCTTCTCCAGGCTAACAACCCCAGCTCTCTCAGCTGTTGCTCATCAGAGAGGTGTTCCAGCCTTCTGATCATTTTTTGTGGCCTTGCTCTGGACCCACTCACACAGGTCCATGTCTTTCCTGTGCTGAGGGCCCCAGAGCTGGGCAAAGTATTCCAGATGGGGTCTTACAAGAGTGGAGTAGACAGGGAGAATGACCTCCTTTGACTTTCTGGCCATGCTTCTTTTGATGAAGCCCAGGATACAATTTGCCTTCTGGGCTGTGAGCACACATTGCCCCCTAAAGCCCAGCTTTTCCTTCACCAGTACTCCTAAGTCCTACTCTGCAGGGTACTCTCAATCCCATCATCTCCCAGACCAAATACTGAGCATTGCCCCGACCCATGTGCAGGACCTTGCATTTGGCCTTGCTGAACCTCATGACATTCACACATTGACCAGTATCCGCTGGATCTGACCGTCCAAGTAATTCTTCATCCACCAAGCAATCCATCCATCAAATCCATATCTCTCCAATTTAGAAAGGAGGACGTTGTGGGTGACCATGTCAAAGGCTTTACAGAAGTCCAGATAGATGACATCTGTTGTTCTTCCATTACTCACAGATGTAGTCACTCCATCAAAGAAGGTCACTGGGCTGGAGAGGCAGGACTTGCCCTTGGCGGAGCCATGCAGACTGTCATATCCTTATAGCTTCATCCTTACATTAATTATGGACTGAATTCATTTTAGATTATTTTTCATGAACAGCTGCTGCCTTTTTCTATCTCAGTAACCTCAGTCACTTGCAAGTATTGTTGCTGGTGACTTCTCTTTGCCACTCTGATTTTGGATAACAAGCTTTAACAGGAGACATGCTGTTCTCTGGATGAGACAAAATATTCTCACAACTTAATAGATATTTCCATTGTAAGCTTAGCTCACATGATCAGGGCTGAATAAGCTACTGAAGTGTATTATGCCACCCACTTGTTACTCACCTGCCACATTTTGGTTTTAAAATAACATTAAATAAGTTAGTGAGCAAATGAAACAGAACAGAAATCTCAAGTTTTGACCCTCAGGGGGAAATAAAAGAAGCCTGATGCACATAAGTCTTTTATTTTAATTTCATTTTCAATTACCTAGGTCTAAAATGAATGCTGTAAACTTTTCTGTGCCTCTGCAGTTCAAGTACAGGGATAGTTCCAGTAAATGAAAAGGAACTAATCATATGATTAACTTTAAGCACAAGTTTAAATATTAATAAGGTGAAAGGATCATCAAAAGAAGCATGGCATTGGTAGAAAAGGCTTGTGAGTTTGAGAATTTTTTTCCCTGTTAAAAGGAGACTTGAAATACATTTTTTTAAGCAGTTACAATTATCTGTTCTTTAACAGGAAATGTGGGAACTGTATGGTATTTCTTGTTCAGAAAAACATGAAAAATATGATCTGTGGTGAAGGAATGTTCATGAGGTTATCCTGTGTTTAATTTTTGTGAAATCCAGACTTATCTCTAAACCAAGAACTTCCTCAGAACTCAGATTCACCAGTATTTCTAAAAATCCACTTTAAAAACCTAGTGGGTCATTCTCACTAGAAGAGGGGGAAACTGTGTGACCTCATGCTGCCATGTCTAGCCTGAAAAACTTCACAAATGCACAGAGTGAGTGGAACCACGGGATCAGGAATACAGTTAAAAGTAAGAGAGGAAGTCTCAGCATGCACTGTCTGCCATTGAGGGAAGGGTTGAGCTCAAAAATAAAAGGTATTTTTATAATTTGCATTGCCTGAAGACTACAGGTGGCCTAATTATTGTCCAATATCCCACTGAATTAGGAAGTATAGTAAAAAAAAAATAAAAAACCCATCTCTGGCTCTGGGATGGTTTCTGACAATCTAGTGTGTTCTGATGCAACACAGCAATGACTGAGCTGAGTCAAGCCAGAGTCCTTTAGAGAATTGGAGGGATTTTAGGTAGCCCTGAACTTAGTGCGGGATGATTCACCCACTTGAAATATATTTTTAAACTAAACCAAATTTTAAAACTAAGCAAAGAAGCACTAACATAAATATTAGATGAACACTATTAAAGACACTACCAGAATGTCGCTGATTCTGCCCTGCAATTTTAATCTAAATCGGAGATCAGTTTTCATTTAATTTAATCATGAAATCTATTTTAACTTTAATGGATGGGGAATGATTTTTTTAAAAAAGGAATTGGACATAATATACTTGGTTAACATTTTAAATAGACTCGATTTCTTCTGTGTGATCAATATTGATCAATATAAGGAAATGAACAGTTCTCATTTGCAGTATTACCAACACAGTTGTGTAATCTGGCATAAGAGTCGTAAATCCAAAATCCTCATCAGACAAAATCAGTGCAATTAGTAGAGATTTGCTATGGTTAGTGCTCTGTGAGGAAGGTTTTTTATTAGCTAACTCAAAGGTTGCAGTTTTCCATCTTCCCATAACACAACTTAGATAATGTTGTGGCTGGCTGTGTGTTTGCCCACGCCTTGTGTCAAAACTTCCTTGGGTGATTGCTGAGGTCTTAGTTTTCGGTTAGTGATTTTATGGAAGAAACTGTTACAGCAAGTCTGGAGGAGAAGTACCACATCCATTTTTGGTTTCCCATTCCACTCCCTCCAAGCAGACCTGATGCACAAATGGTCGATGGGAAGCCAATAGGGGTTCCTCCGTGGTCACTGGGCAATGTGCTACACCATTTCAGCTCAGCTACTGCTGCAACATCCTTAAGTGATTGATGCATGTGCATGGTGTCCAATGCTAGGAAATACTGTTATGTGGATTCCTGAGGCCCACGCTGCCTCTTTACTGTCTTCAGCCAGTAGCTGCTGGACCGGTGTGTCACTGAGGCCAGGGAAGGTCCAGTTACGTGTCAAACTGCCCTGCAGCTGCAGCCATGCCTCAGCACAAAGATAATCCTGATTATCTCACCTGACCATTGAATTCTAAAAACATGCCTTGCTGATGCTGTCACCGCAGTAGATTTTGACATAATTAATCCTAATGGTTTTTAATAATTTTTTTTTTAAGTGAAAACAAATAAATTTAGATGTTCATTTGTACCTTCCTATACAGCTTTCTCTGGAGACATTGGGAGGGATGGTCTCATTCTTCCCATTCCCGAGTGTTCTTTTGAAGGATTATTCAGTACTGTCTTGTCACCCTCAAACATGGTGCTTGTATCCTGGAGATGTGCCAGAGAACCTAAGAAGAGTGCAGCATCGTAGAGATGTTTAAAACTAGAGAGCTTGACAGCATGTGGATCCAGACATGGACACAGGGCCCAGACAGAGAAGCCTGGCAACTTTCCGGCGGTTATCAGTGAAATAGTGAGACACACGCGTCCATCACAAATCCAAAACACATTATGCTCAGAAAAAATCCTTGATTTCTTACAGGTGCTATAAAACAAAACACTATGCTTCAGCACAGGCTGGCTTAAACAGCACACATGAACAGCACTCTCTGAAGAGTCTGTGATGGGTGCTGATCCTGCAGGTTGAGAGATTAATAAAACAAGAGGAAAGGTAATAAAAATTATTTTCTTGACATATTAGAGTTAGTTTCTGTGTGTACGAGTGCAAAGACTAATGTGGTCTCCTGTTCAAAAAGGATAGCCTATTTATTCAACCTTATGCTTCAGATTTAGAGCACTGTTCTCACAGCAAGATGACATCAAGCAGCTCCTGCTGGAAACTCTGTGGGCAGCACCTCTGAAAATCTCCCCAGTTCATAAAAATGCTACAATGACAGCTAAGATTGCCTGAAAGTCCCTCCTCAAATACAGATGTTGTATGCACCTTTTGAAACCTGGACCCTCAATCCAGGGTCGTTAAATAACCTGAAAATTTCAAATCCAGAAAAATGTATACCTCCTTCCTGACAAACCTCTTCAGTGGAAGAGACCATTAAAAAGACTTTATATTTAAGAGAGTTCTGATCAGCCACTGAAAAAAAGTAAAAATCAAATAAAAATTCTAAACACAGTTTAAAATGTCTGTCACTTGATTTAATTCTTCATAAGGCACAATGACCTCCAGTAATCACGAGATTTTTTACATAGTGATTTGGGTAGCCACAGTGTTTGAGAGAAGCTGGATTACACATGTGTTTGCATGGATAATGATGGAGGCAGTGGCAGGAGTCCCTTCAAAATCTTAACGTAGCAACAGAACAAAATGAATGAGAAGACAGGACTGAGAAAAAACACGTGCTTGTTCTCCAAATGTGTTCTTCAAGACCTCAAGCAGGTGCAAGTCTGGTCATCTATTCAAAAACTAAACAAAAAGTTCAACTTTCCCTTCTGCTGGTGTCGATTTCTTCAGGAAAATGCCATAAATCTTTTATGTTGCATGAATAAAATGGTACTATAATGAAAGATTTTTGATTTCTTTAGAAATTTTATTTTTTTCTAAAACTCCCCATTCCTAATTACATTTTAAGACACATCAGGTAGCTAAATTTTAAGCCACCTAAACAGTGACAGCTTTTAGGTTCTTTTCTGTGTTCTTAACTGAAAATTTGTACAGTAACAGTAAAAGACAAATGCACTATAAAAGTGAGTGCATGTGATATGTCTAGGGCAGTTGGGTAATCTAATTTAAAAATAGCAGCTGCCTTAGCTAAGGCTGTAGATTTTTTAATCTATAATGGTTCTAGTAATATCTTTTATTAACCATGTCGTATCATATGTGTCATATTTGTTTGGAATTGCCATCAGACTAAGAAACCGTAATTATTTGTCTCTGTGTGTTCTGTCTTTTTCTTTTAGTCCAACAACATTCTTCTGTTCCTTGGAGTCTTTTCTGTATTCCAAATATACTGAAGAATATGCTGAATGATTCAGACAGCTCCTAGACTAACTCATCTAAATTTTCATATGCAAATGGATTTGGTTTGTTATTGTGGAAAAATCTACCTTTAATAGCTGCTGTTTAGTATTTTCATTTTTTCATGTTTTTATTGCAATATAAGCGTCTTCACTGTCCACATATGATATGACTACTTCTTTCAGTCACTGCAGGACAGAAGCATATCCAGTGTGATCCAGTATTGGAATTTTCCCCACTTCCAACAGCTTTTGAGCATTTCTTCTGATCCTAATATATTTAAAATTCTCCTTTGTATCATCTTATCAACTGACACTGCACAACTGCTTATGTTCTTTTGTCTCCCTTATCTCTTTTCTATTATTCATAGCTTCAAATTTACATTAATCATCATGATCATGCTCCTTTTTTTTCTGAACTGTTTTATATTATTCTGTAATTAATTATTGGGTTTTTCACATTGTTTCTAAATCAAGTTGGTTGGGTTTTTGGTTTTTGTTTTTTGGTTTTTTTTTTTTCCATGTGGCTGTATGCTTAAATTGCAAGATTGTGACCAGACAATATTTTAAAACCGGTTTCCAATTCTCAGTTACAGTTGTTTGTTTAAATTCTTTTATTCCAGCTGATCTGAGTCATTTGCTTTTGAAATGTCAGTAACTTGAAAGAATGTTTTGCCTTACAGAGCCTTTCTCTTCCTTATTTGTTCATTTTGCCTAAGTAGGTTACAACCAAATATTTTAATATTTCTGTTATGCAGATTTTCTTACAGGAAGGCCACTGAAATGGATTTTCCTCTTCTAAATGAGTAGTTCTGCACTGATACAAGGGCAGCTGATGCTCTCCTTCCCTTCACTTAGGAAAACGTCTGGGTCTATAATTGACAGCGGCCAATTTACTGCCAAAGTCTGTTGCCAAATCAAAGCTCCTTGAATGTGAAATCACAGCAAGAAATTGTGGATACCTCCAGAGCTGCCCAGGTGGAAATTCACCATCACCAAATTGATTCCCTTCCCATCTGGCATGTAGAGGCACAGGCACGTTCTTAAATCCGGATGCCAGCTCAACATAGTACAAACAAGTTTCAGCAGCCTGTTAACTACTAGTAGGTTTAAATTACCTGTATGAAGGTCTGCATACCTCCTGGAAAGTGTTTAAGGACGTGAAAACCAAAGGTGGCTAAAAATTACAGCTGTGGTAATATGTGAGTGGTTCCAAAGTGCTTAGTAATAGCTGCTCCTATCTACTCCTTTCATGTGAGCTGTACAAAATAAACAATTTGATTAGCTTTAGTTTGATTGTGTGGAGGATGTATCTGTTATTGAAAAAGAACTCCTTTTGAAGAAAGGAATTTTAACTTTAATTTTGAAAGGTTATTTTGAATGGTCATTATCATTGCACAGAATTCACCAGAGACTAGTATTCAGTAGATAATCACATGCAGCGCAGCTATGGTAGATGTTTTAAAAAATCCTAGCCCAATAGAAATTTGGGTATTGATAGGTGAACATTGAGCATTTTTCATGCAAATGACAAAAAAATAACTCCCGCTTCCCACTCGGGTAATTTATTCTGAGCTGCCAGCAATCTCCACAGAGTATTCCCCGTCCTGGCTCTAAGGTCGGCTCCCCTGTGCCCTCCACCTCCTGCTCTCTCCTCCCTTGCATTCTAGCCAGGCACAAAGTTATCTTACTTTTGTTTATTTGGTTAGTATCTGGTTTTTTTTCTTGGTCATTGAAATTTCTGAACAGCTGCATAGCATTTGCCAGAAAAAGTTTGCTGCTTCAATTTATTTTCCTCCATCTCATAAAGGGATAACATAGTATTGCTCTTCTTAAACTGGAAATGGCATTTCTTTCTTTTGCTCATCCTAATGTCCTGTTTGTATTTTGGAGCTTTAATGAACAGAGTGTCTTTCTATCTTTATCGATCTCTAAGCATTTTCTTTATTATTAAAATTTTTTAAAACTTTACTTTTGCTTTTGAAAGGGATCTCATCAAGTGACATTTTGTCATGCAACTGTGCACTGATCGTTGATGTTTAATTAAAACCTGTCATGGAAAGGTGATGTCCTTCCTAAGGAATGAATTTACCTTAGCAGTGAAAGTCTAGAGGGGCAGTTCTCTCCCTGTCACAGATCGACTTAAAAGACCAGAGAGACACACGAGAAGGCAACTAACAGTTCTGTGCATATTTATGGACTTGTTGTGCATGTGGTAAGTACTCTCCTGACAGCTAGTGTTAAATCCAATCAATCATCACTTAAATATATCACTGTGTATATTCACCTCACTCCTTCATTAGCATTCATTAGCAATTAATCAACACAGCAGTAGTCTCTGGAAAGTTCAACAATCCATAAGGTACATTTACATTAAAGATGAGCAAGTGAACATTTGTTCCACTTCAGCTAAGTCTTGTGTATTGTCATTTCTTCAAGGAGTGAAAGACATCGATCAAGCAAATGATTGATTGATAGATAAAGCATGCCATCTATTTCTTCTGAAGAGCATTTTCCTTCAAACTAGAGGACAGTAGTTTTACTCAGAAAAAAACCTTTCAGTATCCATTTTTATAGTATATGTTTAACTATACTGGTTAAAAATGTATTCATGCCCTAAATCCCCTGACTTTTCAGATAAACTGTGTGGCTAAATCTCTTTCGGTTTGTAAAGTAAGTCCATGTGCTAGGGTGTGGAGATCCAGACATAGACTTTCAGCGAAACGAGATTTGTTTCACTGATTCACTTCTTCAGCCAAAACAATTAATTTGTAGCATTTCCAAGGCAAAGTGGGAGGGGAAGAAAGTATATTAAGGGGTGTAAAAAAGACTGACTTTTTTTGGTTTATTACATAAAATAAATAATAAATGTTAGCACTTTCAGAGACTTGCAGAACCCTGTGGAAAATTAACTAAACTAAATTTAATTAAGTAGTTGTTCATCTCGGCTTATGACATAAATATATATTGATACTGCTATCTTTAGTGTTTATCTTAAACACTATTCAGACTTTATAGCAGTGAAATAGTATAATCAGTTTTAATTTGATACTCTGATTGCTTTTGTGATAGAAAATGCATTTATCATATTAAGCATTTTTTTTAGCCTTAGATGCACAAATTAGTGGAAAAGAGAATTTACCACCTTACACTCAACAAAAATGAAATATTTGCTTAAATAAAACTATGAAGCTGTTGAGACAGCTACTTAGGTATATGTGTTTCTTTGTTATTCTTTTGCTTTCATGACACTGCTCTTAGCTGCTATTACCATGTTGTTAGTGTGATGAAATATCCAATATCTAATGCAGTGCTATGCGGATATTGAAAGCTTTATTTTTAATGCACCAATTATGGATTTGGGTTGCTACTTTATCTGCTTCAACATATCTTATTATTTTTTTCATTATTTCTTTTTAATTTACTTCACATACAAATGCTATCTCTTTCCTAGCTATGACTTGATCTGTCTTTGGGTGGAAATGACTGGGTGCAAGTCTCTAACCTCACTGTGGCATACCTCAGAATTACTAAGGCATTTTGTAGTACAACTCATATCTAATTCTCTCTCTGGCAGCTCTCTTGTTTCTGCTCTTTCTGACTTTTCTTTTTGTTGTTCTGTTTGTTTGTTTGTCTTAACATGCATCCATGTTTCCTTAAACATCCTTTCCTTGTTGTATTGATATTTCAAGGCAGAAATTTGCTAAAGTTGAAATAATCTTGAACTGAAGTACTGTGAATATGCTTAAATAGTGATTTATATGTCTCACATGTGTAGTGCAAGGGTGTGAAGAGCAGGATTTTTTTTCCGTATTCCAGAAATAGGGACAGTTGCATGGTCATTCTGTTTAATGAAGGATTTTCATGTTCTATTTCACTATGATTTGGAATGAACGCTTCCCTGTTTGAAAGTCTTCATGTCCTTAGTAGGACTGTTTAGACTCGTAGACCCTGAAAGCTCACATCAGGGGAAAATCATGTGTTATGGGAGATCTGGTAGGTCATATCTGGTACCTGGATACCTGCAGAGCCTTTCTGGAAGTAAAACCTTCTCTGCAAAAATATGTTGATGTGATCAGTCAAAATTCTTCAGCATTTAACAACAATAAAATATTAAGCATAATTATTCCAAGGATTTTTAATTACATCTAAGATTACTCACCCTTATCCTTCCTCTCTGCTTGATTAGCTTCTTGGAGGTGGCTTGGCTGGATTCACAGAGGTCGTGATACCAGCAACATTTGCTAGAGAGATAGTAAACAAAACAATGGTGTGGATTCCATTATGGGTTTATCTGCCCACGTGTATGCTACCATCCTTATCAAAAGACTCTGACCTAGCACAGAGATAAGCATTGCTCCTTTCCTTCCCCAGGCAGCCTGTCTGCTGTGGAGGAAAGGCAACAGTTTACCTTCACATTCACAAAATGTGTCTTTAAACTTCATTTTCCATATAACTTTGATTTAAATTTTAATCCGTTTTAAAAAAAATCTCTCCAAATGCACACTTTTTATTTTACGCATAAGCACTGGAATTTCTTAAATTAAATCTTTATTTTGCAGAGAGAAACCCAGCAGTGATTTTTACTTTTTGAACTCCTTTTGTATTTCTAGGAAACTTCAATGAACCGTTTTATTGTATGAAGATATTTCAATGGGAAGAACTTGTATTCAGGATGATTAGACAACCACTAACATAAGGCACTACTGAATTTTTCAACCCTACGGGCAACAGAAATGGCAGAGCAGATTTTAGGGAAATTTTACACATTAGTACATAAACAGTCTGTCAAGAAATCGCACCCTTCAGATGTCTGCCTCTGACAGTCTTCAAGACATTAAAAAAATTATAAATGTGATTTGCAATAGAGACATTTACTAGCCTTAATATACAGAGACTGTCATCATTACGCAAAATCAGGAATGTCAAGTGAAGATTATTAGAGTCTTAAATGATGGCACAGCAGACTGACATGTGTGGATGCATGTTACCCAAAAGATCGTGAACTTCCCTGCTCAGTGACTGGTTTGATCTTTAGCCCCTTGTAGTGTGGCCCTACATTCTTTGACAATGTGTAGACATAACTGTAAAAAGGAAAAGCAGGGGTCTGTGAAAAGGGTCAGTAAAATAAGAAAACTGGAGCTTTGTGGAATTTGACATGAATTATTAAAAGGAAGGAAACACTGACAAGGAGAAGAAGCAGTATTGAAAGGAGGACTGAGGGAAGGAGAGAAACAGGACTAAAATAAAAGGTCTGAAGATGAATGACAGTATGGACCACACTTGGAAATAAACCAGGGAAATTAGCTTCAATGCATGCTTTGACTGATATGTGATGCCATCGCTTTTTGTATTTAGGTCAGTATGCCCAGGTAGCAGGTACCAAAGAGTGTTCAAAGTTTTCGGTGAGCTGAGAGTCTCAGTCCATCCAAACATCTGTAGACAGACATTTAGATTACAAGGGTTCCAGGGTGAAACAAGAAACACAATGGAGTTGGAGCCTATATCACATATCCAGATGTAGACATGTTCTGTGTCTTGTCTGTGCAGTTGTACTAGCTGCCTTGGAATCAGCTTATCTGAGGTTGACTCTCAGGTCTCAGAAGTCAGTTTTATCAAACTGGTACCTTTCAGGTCGTTACAGTTGATAATTCCTTTTTAAGTATCAAAAAGAAAAGAAAACAAAGTGAGATGATTAAAAAGCCCATTAGCAGATCAAAGTATGAGCAGCCAGGTCCTAGAGGGGAAAAAGAATGCATGTATGGTAATTTAGGCGGTAAGGAAAATAATTAGAACAGGATAGTGATAATGGGATAAGCTGGGGATCAAAAATGTAGAGTTGATTGGAATAAAGGAGAAAAAAAGAAAAGTGACATTTTAAATGATTCTTTGCATAAAAAATTAACCATATAAATATTAGAACAAAAACTTGTCTAGAAACCACTCTGGCCTCTTTGTAAGAAGAACGATGATCCATGATCCTTAAAAAAAACTTTGTTTTAACACTTCCTCCCTGAAAAGTATTTCTGTTTCTCTGATGCAGAGTTTTTGGGATGGGGACGTGGCTATGGAAGACATAAGTGAAGCAGCCAATAAAGTTTAAAGATGTAAAAGCAGATTTTCCCATCTCATCTCTCCTCCTTATCTTCTTTGGAATTTTACCTCCTGTTTCAACAAAGGCCTAGAGTTTTAGTGTTAAAATTTGAGTCCTGATTAATTTTCTAAACTTTGTTTTCCTTGACTTCCTTCCAGATTTGTTCATCCTCTCTGGTTCTTACAGATCTGGCTTTCTCTGATGAGGTTTGATCTTGGCCAAAATTTCTGTTGGCCTTTTCTCCCCATGTTGTGAGCACACGCACCCCTCCCCCAGCCCTTTGCCTGCTTGAACTCCTGATCTTATCCGTGCTGCTGTTCATTTGATCAAAATAAGCTACTCAGGGACTTAGTGCAAATGGGGCAAGAATGAGGGGAAACAGAAAACTTTCCTTTTTTGTGAGATTTCCAGAAGAGACCACCCTTGAGCTTTGGCTCCAAATGCCTCACAACATTGTGAGTCCACAGATTTCTGTGTTCCCCTTCACAAAGTCCTGTGAGCCTGTAAACAGAAAGGCCCCTAACAGTTTACTCCCCATGGCTCTGTCAAAGCAACAACATGCTTACATAAATATTGTTCGGCTCTAACCCTTTCCATGTGGCTTATGCCAGAGGAAGTTCACTTTCTTCTAAGGAGCCTGAACATGAGTGGGGGTAAGGATGAGTCTCAGTCAGTGAAGTATGAATTAGCCTTTTAGAGACAGCTAGGACTCAAGGGAGAATGAAGGCTTTGCAATTAAACAAGTAAGAACAGGAAACAACATGGCTGTGGAGGAAAAAAATAAATCAGAGGCATAAATAGAAGAACAAACACCTCCTTTCTATTACCTGAGGAGCTTCTTAGATAATTTCAGCAAAGAAATTTTACAAAGGACAAAGAACATGGTCATTAATGACAGCGCTGTATCTTGTCAATAATACAGAAAAAAAGAGGATCTTCTCTGAAGAGCAAGTGGTAAAGATAAAATAACATTCAACAGGAGAGTCCCCTGAATGAATAACATTGAACAATACCTCTCTTTAGTGTTCACCCATTGCTTCAGTAATAAACAGAGATAAAAAATGAAGATCTTATAACTCTGTGACCTTAAGTAGCTCTGGTTAGCAACTCCCTATTTCCTTGCAAGAAGACACCATGAAGAAGAGGAACTGGGAAGAAATATTGCTTGAGTATCTCTTACCTCCATGACAGGTAACTCACTTGAGGGAATGGAAAGCTGCAGCTGGACCAAAAGGAGATAAGTGCTTACTTTCAGCTCAAATTCTTCCTGACCTCTCAAGGCACAGTAGCTGTGCTTGAGAATATTGTGTCACTGACACATACCTTTCATTTCTCTCTGGAGACAGCTTTCTTGTCAGTTCTTCTCCTTGTGGAGAGGAGAAGAGGAGACATATTTCTGATTGCTAGCAGTGCAGGAAAGAAAGAAATTACTGTGTCTAGCCTCTCTTTCACAACCTTCCCATTTTTTCCAGGTTAAAAAGCACTGTAATGCTCTTAAATAGTGATTAATGACAATTTTGACTTAGTCTATTGCTATGATGAGTCTGAATCATAACAAAATGACCTAACAAACACTAGAGGTGACAGCTTCAAAGGTGGAAAGTGTAGGGAGAAGGAAATAGGGAAACACTCTGTGTCTGCCTGACTGATGGGTTCAACAGCCTTTGGCCCAACAAGAGCTGGTGCCGTTCAGCTGTTCCAGGCACATGAAAGCCCATCTCTCCTTTTCAGAGGAGAAGAGGTAGCGTGATTCATACACCCATAACACTCTCCACCATTCCCTAAATTCACATCTTTGCTGGAAGCATAAGGAGAATGCTTCAGGGGATTGTGTTGCTTGGTTTAAGTATTTCTGTAGAAGATAGGTGATTTCAGATCTTGGAGACCTAAGTCATGCTTTCTACTCCAAGAAACTTCAGACATTCTGTCATTACGTGATTCTAGTTCATGTGCCCCATAACAGATTCCCCTAACATACATTAGATTTGGTTCCTAAGACAACTCTTTTTGGTTTTTTCCAGGTAGTTTGAATTTATCTCCATTTTAGCTATCTTTAAGTTAGACATTTAATCTAACCCAGTTATCTAGACCTCTGTTATAATATGAGGAGAGAGCAAGTCACATCCAAGAACCATTCACCCTGCCTATCTTGTATTTGTCCTACCAAAAATAGTTGTTGTATCAAAGAGTATGTACTCGGTAGTTGTATCCTGTAGTAACACTGTTTCCAGGGATTGGAAAAAAATATGGACACAACATGACAATTTTCTGGTTGCCAGGGTTTAGCAAGGATATCTGTTTTTCTTGGGCAAACGTACAGTTTGTGGAACAGCAGTCCCTGGTCTTTGACCTTTTCTTTGTGCTGTTTTTTTTGATAAGTGGCTGAATCTCAGTATTGTTCTCTGAGATGTTTCTTTTTTTGCTCTTTGTTTTTTCCTCTTTACTTTTAGCTCTGCTTTGTCTTTATCTGAATTTTTATTTTATAATAGCATTGGATTCTATTGTGTTCTCGAAATTCTTTCAGTTATTTTTTGTATCCCATGTGCTTCCAGCCCTTTAAAAAATGTTTTATTTCCTGATATAGTTACCACCTTTGTTTCACCTTTATAATGGCTTCGGTACATTTTATCCTCTCCTTCTCCTGGGAGTTTTGCCCCTCTGAGATCAACATGATCAGAATTTCTCTAGCTTTCTCACTAGAAAAGAAAATTAGGATCTTTCTTTCACAACTGCACTTAATCAAATATAGCTTTCCTTTGCCAATTTGCAATGCTAACTTTCTTGCTTTATATTTTTCTTTTGAAAAATCTTGAAATCCACTAATAATGTGTGAAAACTACCCAATTTTTCCAGAAGTTTCTGGTGGTTTGACTCATCCCCTCCATAGGATTATATTTCCTTCATGCAGATTCTGTGACCTTGAGTCATTCCCTCTGAGAACTATTAGAGAAAAAGGGTTGTGGTGGGTGTCGACCCCCACAAAATTTTGTTTATCTAACACAGCAGTTTGCATGTGTTCCATAAAAAGTTGAGAACTCAACCACTAGGATAACAGGAGATGCAAAGTTAAGCTGAAAGCCCAACTTTGAGATTTTTGCTTGCAGTGAGGAGGTTTTATTTGATTACTTTGTTTGTTTGCACATTTATTTTTGGAGAATGATGAGCTGTCCATTGTCTTATTTCATTATGAAAACTGAACTGTTGTTGTGGAGCCCCAGAGTGTGGTATGGGCTCTTATTTGGTTTCCTAAAAGAAAACAAAATTAATTGAACTATAACTCTTTCTCCTTGGTTTATGGCTTAAAAGGTAGTGCCTTTTTACTGTTATGCATTCTCTAGTAATTATTACCACTCGTAGTATCCTGAAACCTAGAAACCCTGCCTTTAATAGAGGAGAGATATTCAGTTCATATTCCTCAGTAATTCTATCTTCCTGTTGCAGCAAGGTTGTGGTTTAAGTGTCCTTGGTATAACTCGCAAACTATACCTTAAAAAGTGGAAATACCTATTCAGCTTTGCTTAACAGTATCAAGATATGCATTACTATTTTGCTTCATTTTGCAGCCCTAGATGCTTTAGGCCATGTTAAAATTCACATTGCTCAAACCTAGCTCACAAACTGCTCTAAGTAAGTCTATACATCTGATTACTGCCTTGGGATACCCTGCAGCAACTGTATTAGAAGATGAGAAAAAGTGTTAATTTTTCTTTATGGGGCCTGATGTCATAGAAAATGGAAAATGTAAAGTTCTCAAGACTTTTCAGGCTGTGGTACTGGAAATCACAGCTACCAGGACTGGCCCTGGCTCTGCCCACCAGTATGGTTCAGATGTTTTCTCCCTGTGTTTTCTGAAGTCCTTAACGTTAACCTAGTTTAGGTTTTCATTTATATTTCAGCTAAAACTGGTATTTTTTTTTTTTTTCTGTGCAGTTACTCTTTGTTCTTTCGTCTTGTAAGGAAATATATTGAAAACAACTCCTCTGTGAAGCCCTTATATTTGTACTTGAAAATTTGATTGAGCAGATTTAGCACCAAAAGACAAATCTTGCTTGCACTTAGAAGTGCACAAGTCTGAATTTAATCTCAAAAGTAAGGAATTGCTAACTGGGTTTTGTACAACTTGAAGCTACATATTTGTTCAGACTGTCCTGGGACTCAGGAAAATGATGTCGTAATGTAGAACAAGCTTCACAAGTGTGAAGACCACTTAGCCACAGAAATTAGTTCTCTTTATTTTCCCCTCTGCCAACAGCACAGACCAAAAGAAAAAGGTTTTGGATCAAAGAACAGCTGGAAAAGAGAGACAATGCCTTTCAAAAATAGACTTTGTACAATTTCAAAATATACATAAACTTACATAAATAATTAGCCAAACATTTTGCAATGATAGCAGTAAAACTGCATGTGGATTTGAAGGCAATTTCAGGTAAAAGTGGAATAGTTTGATTCAGTGCAGCCAAACCTCCAGAGACACAAAACTTTAAAGTGTTTTATTCAGGCCCTGTACTCAGTATGAAATTACTAAAATTTATGTGAGGTCAAATTCACTGCTTTTGTATCTAATACTACTCCTGTGAGCTGTAATATAGAACTGCATACAACTGCTCATATACTGAAACACATGACACTTTTTGTAAAACCAGTGCTTATGGAAGATTTAATATATTTATTATTTTAAAAGCCAAGGATAGACTATTAATATATATTGCTCTGAAATATGTTAAACTTTACTATCATTAAAATATCTTTGAATGTGGAAGATTTTTTTTAAGAATTCCTATTATGCTACCACTTTTTTTATTATTAAACTCCTATTTTAATATGGCATTTTCCTCATTTTTTACCAGATGATAAGTATCATGTGTGTTTACTTTTATTGAGTATTTTGCTTTTGTCTTCCTCATCTTGTGCAGTGTAATAACAATTTTCATACAAAATGCATGCTTGATATGTAAGCATGTAAGACTTGCTTACACTTTTCAAATTGCTCTTAAAAGGACTAGTAATTGTGAGATGGCACAACAAGCAAATTATCATAGATAGGTGTGTTAATAAATTCTTATTTGGGACACATCTTTATAAAATTGAAGATTCGGGAAAAAAGTATCAATAGATCTATTCTAGCAGGGCCATATTTAACTTCATAAAATACCTACATAAATATTTTAATTGTTCTGGTCAAGATAGTAGATCATGCATTGCCACGGAAGGTCACAAAAATCTTTTAAATGTAAATTTAAATGCATTTTCAAAAAGCAAAATACATCTAAAGATGGATATACCTTAATTTTCCTTTATTCAGAGAGCATGGACACTAGCCCTGAGTTAGCAGACTGAGTTTCATAACGATTTTTAATGGAACTTCTGAGTTTTTTACTTTATTATCAAAACATGACCTGTTTCATCTAGTCCCATTCTAATGATCTTTTCACGCTTTATCGGGTAAAAACAAATTTAAACTTCCTCCTTGTACTGACATATATTTGTATTTAGAAAACACTTTCATGGCCTTCCTGCTAATTTTATGAGTTTCTTCTTTAAGAAGAGAATTGAGATGTTTTTATTGATGTTTGCATTTTATTCCCTCAAATTATTCTGGGACATATCACTCCCTAGCACTGTCTTATGGCGATATTAGAAATACTTGGAAGTTCACAAAAAAGACTGGTAAGCTACAATTAATTAAAAATAGGATTTAATAAGAACATAGAAAAGATTGAATAGGTGGCTAGACATGGGAATCTTGAGAAGACAAGTTTTCAGTTCATTGGGATCCTGGGTCCATCTTCAAATAGGAGTAGCTGAAATAGGAAAGAAAGGGGGAAAGAGAAATAACCTAACACGGATTATAATGTACCTTGATCAGTATATGCAAAATATCATGCGATGCTCTGAAAGTTCTTTTCCATTTTACATTTCTGTATCTTCCACTGAGCCCTGCACAAGACCAATGACATTTAAATGACATTTAAAGGTATCTCAGCGATATTTAAAAGTGTCAAATTCAAAAGCAATGAAAGCTACTATTTTTCTATCTTGTGTGTATTTGGCTTGAAGGAACTGTTGAGAAAGTTTTGCCAAAAAAAAGTTTTATTCCAAAAATGTCGTTGATCTGAACTGGGGGTTGGTTCTTGGGGTGCATTGTAAAATCTTTCTTACATTTGGGAGCAGATAGTACACCTTTCCTGTAAGGGCTTAAATCAGTATCATGTTTTTTACACTTTCTTTGAGGTATCTTCTTTAAGACCATCTCCAAACTGAATGATTTGACTGGAATGATTTCGGATCTGTGGTCAAACCTGCTTCTTAACTAAGAAGCCATTCTTTGTAGTCATATATTGTTGGAAGCTTCACAGGTCTGTGAGCAGTAGTGGTGACTCCTTAAATCATCAATAAAAAAATAATATTAAACTACAATACTAAGAAAATAGGGTTTTAAATATCAAGAACTGAATATACCAGTGTAGACTGAGTACATGAGACAAAAGTTTGAATAGACAGGAGCCATCTAAATGTCATAGGTCATACAGAAACCAGACATCTTTCAATAACTAGCAAAACATCAAAACTTTAATTGCTCTCCTAAAGTAAAATGGGCTTCTTTAGGGTTCTACATTTTTTTGAGAAAGCTTTCAAAGGCAAGACACCAGCCAGATTAGGAGGATCCAATACGTCCAAGGCTCCAACAGCTTAGTGTGAAAACAACTGCATTGGTAGGGAGACAGCATTAATGAATAGAAAGAGGGACATCCAGCTAATACCATCTATACTCAATGCAGAGAATGGAGAGTCTGGGTTCTTGTGCACTCTCCGTGAACCCAGTTGCTGGCCAGATCACTTCAGGATGACTTTTACAATTTTATTTTCTTTTTATAAAATAGAGATATTTTTATTTTCTTCCTTCAATAAACATTTTGAGGTTGAATCGAATTATGCTTCTGAAGTGATTTGTAATATTTAAATGAAAGTTAGAACATGAAAATGCATGAAGTATTTAAGCAGAAGGTGATAAATAGATGTCAAGTCAAAAATAGCACCCTGCTAATATTTTATTGTTATTATTTACATCAGTGTTTTGAAAATGTTATTTTAAATATTTATGAGAGACAAGAAACATAATTCTCCAGAAAAAAAAAAAAAGGCAATGAAAAGTTAGAACAAATGACATAGCCATGTTGACAAATGAGGAAAAATACAAGAAAAACATCATTTATGGGCTAACAGAAGACTGAATAACTGTAGTGCATATAAATATGATGCAACAGTGATTTTGAAGACTCTTTACCCCAACTCTGTGATATGAAGTATGAAGCAAAATAAAAAAGGACATGGGACCAAAGATAAGTCAGGTCACATTATGCTGTTAATGGAGAATAAGGAAGAGCATGGAAACAGACAAATCTTACAGGATAGGAAAGTGACAACTTTGGACTCATCTTTAATAACCTGAAAGATTTGTCACTCCCTTTGCCTGATGAAGGTGTAGGCAATTTTTCTGTTGTCTCTCTGGTACCTTGAGTTATTATACAAAGAAAAGGCAGTAGATATGCAGCAAAGATGGCACTGAGGAGGAGACTGAAGAGAAAAATATCTCAGAGATGACCACTGTGATCATGTTAATACAAATATGCCAGTCCTCACATTTGTGGCAGACCTTCAGTCAAAGGTTATTTGGACTTACCCAAAACAAGCGCATGGATTTTCAACCACTGATAACAGGTATGTTCCCCAACAGAAGCTCATTCTCAAAAGAGCCCATTAACACATTTTTCTGGTCAGTAATGAACAGTGCATTCCTTGTTACTGTACAAGGCAGCACCCATTTTCATGAGTTTCAGCTGTGATTTTGGATGATAGTTGGGATCAAGGCCGGATGTGCAGATTCAAATCACTCGTCATGGGAGCATTTCTCCAAAGTCTGTCTATTGGAGGACCTTTTGTTCCTCTTATGATCTTTTTTTCCATTTCTTTTTGACAATGACCTGAATGCTATCAAAAGACAGCTGCCATGCAGGGTAATATTTACTCAAAATGGGAATAATATTACTTCCTGGAGTAATGCAGGAAAGTGAAGGAAAAGAAGGTTATCAGTAGTTAGCATAGGTTCACCAAGAGAAGATCATGCTTAACTAATCTGGTAGCCTTCTATGATCACGTGACTGGGCAAGTTTGCTGATGGTATGAAAGTAGAGGTGGCTGACACGCCAGAAGGCTGTGCTGCCATTCAGCAAGACTTGGACAGGCTGAAGAGTTTGGCATGGGGAGCCTAGTGAAGTTCAACAAGGGCAAGTGTAGAGTCCTGCACCCAGGGAGGAACCACCCCATGCACCAGTACAGGTTAATGGCTGACCTGCTGGAAAGCAGCTTCACGGAGAAGGACCTGGGAATCCTGCTGGACAACAGGTTAACCATGAGCCAGCAGAGTGCTTTTGTAGCCAAGAAGGCAAATGGTATCCTGGGGTGCATTGAGAAGATTGTGGCCAGCAGATCGAAGGAGGTTCTCCTCCCTCTCTGTTCTGTCCTCGTGAAGTCACATCTGGAGTACTATGTCCAGTTCTGAGCTTCCTACTTCAAGAGGGGTAAGAAACTACTGGAGAGAGTCTGTCAAAAGGCTACAAAGATGACAAGGGGACTGGAACATCTTTCTGATGAGAGACTTGGGTCTGTTTAGCTTGGAAAAGAGGAAACTGAGAGGGGATCTTATCAATGCTTATAAATATCTAAAGGGCGGGTGTCAAGAAGATGGGGCCAGTCTCTTTTCTGTGTTGCCCAGTGACAGGATGAGGGGCAACAGGCACAAACTGGAATGCAAGAAGTTCCACCTAAACATAAGGAGAAACATCTACCCTGTGAGGGTGACGGAGCACTGAAACAGGCTGCCCAGAGAGGTTGTGGAATCTCCTCTGGAGACTTCAAAAACCTGCCTGGTTGTGTTCATGTGAAACCTGCTCTAGGTGAACCTACTTTGGCAGGGGGGTTAGACTAAATGATCTCTAGCTCCCACCACTACCTTTCTGTGATTCTGTAATTCTGTGATCCCAAATCTTTTTTGCCATGTCAACTGATACAGGCTTGATTTCCACCACTAGTCTCAGTGCAGCTTTTTACTCTGTTTATACATCAGGAAAAGATTCAGATTTTTCCCCAAATTTCCTGATAGACTTATCTACCCCCTCTGTGTAAATTGTTTGTGTTTTTTTTGTTTTTTTTTTTTTTTTTTTTTTTTTTTTTTTTTTTTTTAGCGGGGGTTCCATATTCATGACTTCTGGAGGTTTTGGGGCTAGACAAGAGATTGGCAGACATCACCAGGTCCATAATAAGCACTCAATTGCACCATTCAGGTCACTTTGCTTAATTGTGAACTTCATAGAGATGTATGCTCAGCTCTGGACCCTGTGCTCACAGTTCCAGCCATTCTCTATCATGGATTGTTTCTTTTTGCTTTGGAGGCAGTTCTGCCATCTATGTCAACATACAAATACATATACAATGTCCATAGATGTCCATTCAAAATTAGTCTTCAAATGCCAATCTACAGTTTCTGAGGCACATTCACAGATAGGATATGACGAAAAAATTAGAATGCATAAAGGGCTGAATTATCCTAATTTCACAGCAATCTCCACACATTCATTACAAATTTGGAAGGCACCACACTTTGGCATAAAATAACAGGATCCCAAATCTCTGGTCTAACCATCCAGAGGTTTAGCCAGCATCATACTGAGTAAATGAGGTCAGAGGATCATCAATATTATCCATTAGTTTGTATAAATGTCTGTGGAAACAAAAATTGCAAAAGCAGACTCCTTGATGGATTTTTGTGTCCTGATGGAGGTGGAAGATCCCCATTTCCTCAAGACTGACGAGTACTAAGGTTCCTTTTACTGTATCTGAATCAGGAATTTATTCAATTACTTGAAGACAGGGTTAAAGAGAAGGTGAAGGGGATGCCCAAGGACTCTGTGAAATCACTATTACTAGAAAACTTAACAACATGAGGGGACAAGGCCCTAGGCAACTAGATCCAGCTGTGATGTTAGCCCTGCTAATGAGCAGGAAGTGGGACACAGTGACCTCCCAAGATGGCCACAGACCTCAGCCATGTTGTAATACCAACACCCACCTTTTGAATACTGGCAACCAGCTGCTCCCCTGCTGCCTCTGTGTTCAGATGTGATAACCCTACAAATGCAATGGCACTGTTTTGTGCCACATTAGCAGGGTCCCACCCTGTCCCCTTACAGCGATCCACCTAACCCAAGAGGAAGAGAACGTGATGTTGTGCACAAATCCAGTGCCAGAACAGAAAACCACACTGAACCATATTTTTCACTTCCCACTGGAAGTGAATCTGAGCTGTTCTGCTGAATTCAATTTTGATGGGAACCCAGACTGAGTTGGAACACTTTTGGCCTCAGCTAAATGGAGAAACATCTGTTTCCATTCCCTGTCTGCAGGGCTGAAGAGACCTAAAGACTTCCAGAACAGTTAGAAACAAGAGGTTATTAAACAGATCCTTTCTGATATGCTTCCTCAGTAATCCACACATGGATGAAAAGAGGATTGTGGGAGTCACTACAAGCACGATCTGATTGACTGTCTGTGGTTGCTGTAGCACACAAAAAATCTTTTCTCACAAAAAAAAAAAAAAAGCCTCTCATGCTACTTTTTAAAAATCACCCTTTGAACTGTTTTACCTACTGCAGTTTATGTTCACAGTCAGCACAGAGCAGCTCCTATTTGATGTAACCTTTCATTCACATCTGCCTCTCCCCTTGCTCTGTGGCCCTCTTTTCTAAAACTGCAAAGAGAATCATTTCCTTTATTCTAAGATAAAATTATTTATAATCAATTAATAAGCATTGCTGAGGCTTTTGTTTGCCTGAAGCATCATTTCCTATTCAGTTTTTGCATCTGAACTATTCAGCCTTGCCTTTTGGTTCCCTCTGAAAATACTCTTGAGAAGCCATGCTTATCAGCCAAGAAGCATCCAACATTTATAAAAAGACTATCACTTTTGTGCTAACTTTGATTGCCAGTTTCTGCACTTAAAATGAAGATGAAGCTGGTGGTAAAGTCATACTGCTAGATATCTGAATTCATTACACTGAATTATATGAATTTTCTTTCTTTCAATTCCCTCAAGTGGCATAGATTAATTTATAGAGTGTATGTGTTTTTAACATCTGCAAAGTTCTCATGTGGATTGATGTACTGAGAATAAAACTTGAAGCAGCCATTATGAGGGTAGTGCAAACATTATTCCTCTTAATGATTTTTGCACAATAGTATTTTTGAATGTCATTTTGCGAAGTGGGAGTGGAATAGGGGTAATCAGAGAAGTTACTTTACTGACACAGTAGGAGATGTGTAATTGCACAGGCCACAAAGCATAAAAAGTTGTGTTGAACGTGAGGATTGATTTTCCAAAGAGATTTGCATGGAGCCATTTTGAATCCACAAAATTTGCCCTCCATAATAAACAACTCAGAACAGTCATTTCTTTGAGCACCTGATTTACATTAGCAATATGTTACTTAGAGGCACAGCACTGTGATTTGTGTCCAAAAGCTGGTTTTGTACACAGATTTTCTTCATTAAAATGGGAGTTAAGTGTTTTGAATTTTTTGTCTTAAAATGTCTATAACCAAAATGCAGTGGCTTTGAAATCATATTTAATACACACCACTCTGGTCACTCCATTGTTTCTTGGCATATTTAAACAAACTGGGAGCAAGGTAATAGTTTATTCCTTTCATCCTTTGATCACCTGTCAAAATGACAGCAACATCAACCTGTGCAATGATTTCTGGCTACCACTGCCTTAACCAGAAGCAAACGCCATATTCTGTAGATTACATTGTGATTTAACTTCACATTCCTCAAATTCCGCAATCTATTTTTCAGATGGTTAAAATTAGAGTGGAAGAGTTTGTTCTCTGCAGAAGATGTTTCTGTAGAGTTCAAAGAGAAACTTTTAAAAAATTGGTAGTGAATCACAGAATAATTGAGGTTGGGAGGCACCTCTGGAGGTCAGCTTCTCCCTTCTCCTTCTCCAAGCACAGCTGACATCAAAGTTGAATCAGGTTGCTCAGGACACTGCCTTGTCAAGTTTTTAAAATCTCCAAGGACATCACCACCTCTCTGTGCAGACTGTCCCTTTGCTTAACCACTAGTGTTATGGAAAGCTTTTACATCCAGATGGTCAATTCCCTGACAAAAAGTGCAACTTTTGCTTCTTGTCCTTTGCTGTGCACCCCTGAGAAAAGTCTGGCTTCATCTTCTCTGTAAACACCCATTAGGTATTGGAAGACAATAATTAGATCCATCCTTTACTTTGTCTTCCCTAGACCAAACAAATGCACAGCTTCTCCTCATACACCACGTGCTCCAGCCACCAGTCATCTTAGTGACAATCTACTTGACTCATTTATGTTTCTCATACTAAGAGGTTCAAAACTGGACACAGTGCTTTTGGCAAGTGTTGAACAGAGGGGAACAATCCTTCTGTGCGACCTCCTGGCACAAGAAACATCTACTAATGCAGCCCAGGATGTGGTAAGACTCCAGTGCCTCAAGGCTCATTGTTGACATATACAATCTGTTGCCTATCAAGACCAGCTGATCTTTCTCTGCAGAACTGTTGCTTAACTGTGCAACCCCCAACATGGGGCTATTCTGCCCCAAGAGAATGACTTTGCCTTTGGACTTGTTGAAGCTGGACTCATCATCACTCACTGCTTCAGCATAGTTTTAACTTTCACCCAATTTGGGGTCTTCCACAAATTTGATGGATGTCACCCAAGGCACTTTGTTGGAACAGTATCAGTTCCAGTGTCAAATCCTATTGCAAGTGTCTGCATGTTAGGCTCTGAACTGTTGGCCAGGATGTTCTTGCCCTACTTTTTCAGGTGGATCCCATCTCTCCTCAACAAATTTTGTTCCTTGAAGAGGTTCTGTTGGAAAGACAAGCTAAAGCCCTGCCTGTCACACCAGTGGTACAGCCAGGTGCTGATCCATAGGTTGCCTTTGCTCCTGCTCAGGTATTTCCCCTTGACATGACTGCTCAGGTCCTTGTTCCTGCCCCCTTCACTCCTCTAGAGACCTGTAGTCAACATGAGTGTCTCCCTTGGCAGTGTTCCTTAGTTCTGAATCACATCCTGTAACTTTGATCTCACTGAAAGGTGAGATCTCACTCCAGCTCACATCAGATTTTGTGAATGACAGCAAAAGACATGTAATCTGTATTTTTTTTCCCATTAACAACAATATTTTTACACACTCAGATGCTGTCTTAAGATAAACTAGTTAATGTAATATTTGGTTCTACCTATGCAGCCAAATAAAGTGCAAAATGCATATTATTTTATTAAAGCTCAAACGTCTTTTCTGTTAGTTCTTATTACCATGTATTTTACCCGTAGTTCAAGAATATTAATAGTACCTTAAATAAGTAATTAGAGAGAAGACTGTTTCATTATAACTATAAAATGAGGCAAATTACTTTTCACAATCAGAAATCTCACATGAAAAAGAAATCACTGGGTTATAAGGGAGACTCCTTTGTTTAAAACCAGGCAAGCACTGGCTGCTCTGCTGGGCACAGCACTGAGGAGCATACTGAAAGGACCAGATCTGCCCCAACAGAAGAAACGGACCTTTGCTGCTATGTGCTTTTCTCTTTGTTACTGCGGGATTATTTGTGGATAGATTGGACCCCCTGGCTTCATTCCACCTCTAAATTCCTGAAGTCACAAAATGGGCATTCAGTTTTGAGAAAGCAATTTAGTTTGCATACCATTAAATTTGCCAAGGACTTCAAATATTGCTCACAATTCTGCTCTTTCTAAAGAGCAGGGAGAAAACACTGGTAGTGAAGTTTTCTGGGACTTAACCAGGCTGCGGTGGCGCAGAAATGCTCCTCATTGCATCTCCTCGTTCTTCCCATGGCACCGACTATGCAGAGACCCTGTCCTGCACATGGTGATTTGATGCCCCGTGATGTAGGTCCTCACCCCAGGGCACACAGGCGACCTGAAGCCTGAGGCAGGTGGCCAGTGGGAGGGACGCTGGCTGTGAGATGGTGCCCGCTGCACAGCACTGTGGGTGGCTGGTCTATGCTCTCTGCCTTGCTTCCTGCTCAGGGTTTCTCACGGGGAAAAGGGCTTGTTCTGGAATACAATGGAAATTTTCATGGGGAAACATTCTATTTTTAACCAGACTTAGTCATTCCTTACCAACTCATTAGAGGGACCCTCAGCCATCTACACCTGTGCCAAGGCAGATTAAAAGAATAACATTCTAATCTAATAGCACTTTTTCAATTACTTTCTGTAGCTGTAAATGACAGCTGAACTACAGCCCGTTCCTCTCAAGAGATCTAACTTATATCACATTTATGTATCATACATCAGTTCTTCAGTTTAGCTCAAGATTTAAAAACTACAACAACAATCATGTCATTTAACCAAATTGAATTATTTTGCCTGCATTAGGAGCAAGGGATAGTTTTAAACTCATGCAAAATGAAAAATAAAACACAAAAACACCCAGACTGTAAATTTGCCTTTCTGTGGTTAAAATAAATTCTCTGTACAAGTTCAATAAATAAGTACCATGTGACTAACAATCTGAACGGGTATACAAGAAGCTATGCTCCCATATTGAACTCTGGAGCTTAATTTATGGCATTATTTAGAATCTAGGTCTTTTAAATTAGTTTTCAGAGGTTCATTTAGACTATGCCCTTACAAATATTTTTTTCTCTTTCAAAGTCATCTGGACTTCCCTTTTTCTCTGTTCTATCTTGACTTAATACACCATAATAATTCCATTCTCAATCTTTAAAGTAACAGTATGTATCAAATAATTACCTGAGCGTCTTCATGCCGCCTTTAAAAATATTCATACTTCCCATCTGTTACTATGTGCTTTAATCACTTTTCTTTCCTTGTTGTGGCTATTGCAACCCTGACAGTTTGTTGCATGCTATATGGATATGTTTGGGCATCGGGTATTTTGATGATAAATGGGGATGGATAGATACTTCTGTTACTTTTTTAAAAATGCAAGAAATGAAACGATAGAAAATCTGTAAACACATATTGATCCTGTTTGTGGAGATAGCTAGACTAACTGAAATAGGATGGTAGTGTACCATAAGGGATCTTGCCACAAATGCAGTGAACAGGGCATAACTTGAACTCAGCAGGCTGAATTTTTCTGTGCAAGTCACATTGCACTGCTCTGAAACGACAGAAAACTTATTCAAGGCTGTGTAGGAACTCTTTTCTATGCTGTACCAGGATGTATGAGCCTTGGAACGATGCAAAAAATTAACTGACAAAAGCTTAGTTTTGCGGCCTTTGGCTTAGCCCTCTTGAAGAACATACCTTAAAAACAAAACCAAACACAAACACAAACACAAGCACAAAACCAAACAAAAACCCACTACTTAAAAAGCGCTATTAAAACTGCAAAAATATCCATTCATGGCCAGTCAGACCTAATATTAGGGATGGATCCCCAGAACATGTCTATACCTTCAGACAGTAGAGTGAAGACAGCTCATCTGGGAAGTCCATCACATTATCCAGTCATAACCTTCTGTTTCAGAACCTGAAACAGAACCTGTTGTACAACAGACACTACATCTTTGAACAGGCTCTGGTACACTGGGAGAAGCCAAGTGTTGTAGCTGAGTGGAGAACAAGAATACAGAGGCATCTCTTCAGGAAAATATGTTCCTCCTAAAGCCTACGGACTGAGGTCCCCTCCTTGTCTTATTGTACAGATCCCACTGTCCTCGTTGCAGCTATCCTGCCCTCAGGTTTCATCCCACATTGTTCATGTGTCATTTTACCATAAGTGGGTGGAAAACGGAGGACAAAAATGCTGAGACAATAGGTTTTGGTACACAGAGTGAAATTCAGGTGTCTATGTCCCTCTCCTCATCTCACAACTTTCTGTCTAACAGATCTAGAACTACCACACCTCTCCCTTTTGCTGAAAGAAACTGAAGTTTTCTTTAATCCCTGAAAGTTAAAATAGCTACAGCAGAGGCATGGAGCATGTTGCCATCTACCACTGAACAGCATCAGTGATCATACTGGGGCTTATCTCTCTCTCCTCCTTTGGGCTCTCTGCTGAAGCCTTGGACAAATGGGAAGGAAAGGGATATCCCTTCCACCAAAGTAGGTGAGAGACAAATCTTCTAGGCATATCTTGAGGATGACTCATTTCTAAATGCAGTGGAGATAGAACAGGGAGGGAGATGCATGGCTAATCAGCACCATCAAGGATCAAGAGCTTTTAACTTCTCCTGGGACAACTTCAGACAAATTCAATGCCAAACCAGAGACTTTATATAGAGAGTCTCTTGTCTTCACAGGAATGAGCAGTATTTGTGTAGAAGGGTTTGAGGAGCACATTCTTATCATATTTAGGGGGCTAAGTGTGATGTGAGCACTCTGACCTTCACTGTTCTAACTCCAGGTGCTTCTGGAGAGGGTCTGAGCTGACAGTGCATCCATACAGTCAAAGAAATTAATTTTAAAAAGGGGAAAGTATCTTTTAAGTTCCTACAGTTAAAAGGGCTCCTAATGCTCTGTTTTGGCTTTTCGCTTCTCTGCCATAAAAAAAGCTTTCATTATGCCATAACAACATAGAACAGCTTCAGTGGGAGGAATTGAGACCTCATGTACCATGCAACAGTGCTGAATAAATTTGAACCAGTGCTCTTAGGTAGCTGTTCTTAAGTAGAATCTGTTTTACATAGTCTTTGCTTTTTTCCATCAGAGACATCTGCAGCGAAGAACAGCTACTAAAAAGCAGTGATTCATTCAAGGTAGACCAGCGACATACATCTTTTGTGTTTCCTCATCTACACTGCTTTATGGCCTATACATTTTCTGACTTTCTCTTTCCACATTCGGTCTCCCACTATTTACATGCCACTTTAGGCAATGTGCCAGATTGGCACTTAAAACATGAAAAATCAGAAAAGGGGAAAGCAAGACACAAATAAAAGGTAGGCCTGTAGCACTCACATTTCTCTGTCCTTTCCTGACAAGCAGCACTTCCGTTTGTGTTGGGGTGCCAGTTCTATCAAACTTCTGTCTTGTATCAATTTTTAGCAGCATGGATAATTTATTGCATCTAGGATGATAGAAAACCAGCTTTATACATCATTCAGCTTGGAAAAGATGTGTAGCTTCGGTTCCTTAATGGTGTCATTTTGGCTGAATGCTATTAACAGATTACCCCTGCCTAGGGCAGTGGAGCATATGCAGCAGAAAGATAACCTTGTGTTCGTAATTTAATATTAACTGTTTTCTCCATAGTACCTCTTTCCAGTACATTAACAACAAACCAATATGGCCTTGTCCCCTGCGGTCGTATTCTTCAGCAAAAAATGGATTACATGATAGCAAGTTCCTGAAGATTTCCAATGAAGTATTACAAATCACTCAACGCCTGCTCTGCAGAAATGAAAAATAAACAGGCTTAGATTCAATCAAATTTAATTCCTCCAATTTAGCTTTACTGCACTTCAAAGGGTGCTCTTATTAATGTCTTCATGAAAAAAAATGTAACAGTAATTTTTCCCCCTTCTTATACTGAAAGCCTCCAGTTGTGTTCAACATATAGTGAGATCAAGAAATTTTTATTTTTTTTTTGTGAATACTCTGACACAGTTTGATATAAAAGTGTAAGCCATTTACAGAAAACTCTTTATGGAATTTTTATCCTATTCCATTCCCGGGAGCTAAATTTATATCCTGCATTAGCTATCATAGCACTAGAGTATTAGTCTTCCTGCAAGCAGTTCAGGGCAGTCTGAGGGCCCTATCACTCTCTACCACTCACATACACAGGCATTATGGGTTTATCTCATCTTCTGCAGCAAGTGCTAGGCCCAATTCATTCCTTTAGGCTACTTTACTAATAACCTATTCCTTATCAGGGCCTCTCCACCTCAGCTTGTGATCAAAGACCCAATTAATGGAATGGAGAAAGGTGAAGCATTCAAATAATGGAGACAGCTGTTTTTCTCTGTTAGAGAAAATCCATTTGTATTGTTATCGCAAGCTCCAAGTTCTGCAGCTCCTGTTTAATTCAGTCTCCCTCTATTTCTGCTGATGATAAAAAAGTAACAATGAACTCAGAAGAGAATGGCAGAAATATCACCGTGTTTCAACTCAGCCTGGGTGTTATCAACTTGAAAGTGAAAATACAAGCAGATAAGGAGAGGAAATGTCCAACAAAGACCATATCAAATTTTCAAAAAATGTACTTTCATGCTGCATTCTTTAGTCACCTTTCTGAATGTTTTCCAGATCCTGATATACATTCCCTATGTTGGCTGCTGGAATCAGAGGAGCATAGGATGATAATATCATGGATTCCACCTCAATTGAAAAGTAATTAAAGAGGGAAAGTAATCATAATTGGCTGGCATGAACATTGTCAGTGAACCGCAGCTTCTTCCGAGTCTCGGTGTCCAGGAGCCTGAAGCTAAGTCGGGTGTGTGCTTTGCCACCACTGGTGGATGAGGTTAGTTTCTTCATCTGATAACACAAGGGTTGTGCCATGCTCAAGTCTGCTGTTAAAACTTCTTCTTAACAGGATCCTAGGAGTAAATCTGCCCAGACTATTGCAGATGAAATCCTAGCCACTCTACACGACAGCAGTTCATTTCATAAATGTGTAAAGGCCACATTACCATTCTTTTCCTTGCCTCTTCATAATTCTGCTGTCACACTGCCAAGTACAGGAAAAAACATGGGCAGAACACTGTGATTACACTTAATTAACTGCAGAAGACTTACAGGTTTAAAGTACAATGGTGAAAACCAGTTATGCATTCTTAAAAATGACGTTATGCAAAAAGGAGGATTCACCTACCAGAAAAGCTCTGTGTATGTGAGTGTGTGTGTGTAAGGCAAAACCCTGCTTCATTTCACAGAAGTTGTTTTTGTTTTTCCTCTATGCAAAGCAAGTGTTATTTAGAGATTGTGAGACTATACACACACTGGGGGATGGTTTGGAGGTTTTCTGATTACTTGGGAAACCTTTGCATCTTGTGCTTAAGAAGTAAGGACTGAAAAATCCTGCATTTCAATTCTCCACTGAGTGTGGACAGTGAGAACAATAAACAGGCACAAAGCTACAATGTATGCAATGGGTTAAGACAGCAACGCTTTCCCCAGGCTGATTGTTCACAGGGGATAACAGAATCTGTGCTAGGCTGAATAAGGAGAAATGCATTATGCATTTGCATGTATGATGAACATTTAAAAGAGGACTGTGTGGAAACAAAGAATAATTCATAATAAACAGGGAATGGCAAACATTTTAGACCCAGCTGTAGTTTTTGAATCTTCACAGACACCAAACATTATCATTTTTAATATAGAAGTTTCACATCTGATATTAAAGTAGGCCAGCAGAATAACATCATTTGTTTGTACATCAGGAGTTTCCTCATCATCCCACTCTGTTACTAAACCCATATTCAACAAATAAAAAAAAAAAAAAGCAAGCTGCCCTCAAAACAATATCATGAGCGAAATCTATGACTATCAATAATTTCTCATTGGAACAGTAAAATGTATGGATTCAAACATAACATTATGTATGTCTATGAAATGGAAAACAAAAAGAAAGATGACAACCAACTTCAGGATCTTTCATCAGCAATAAATGCATATTTCTGGTCCACGTGTAGTCACTGCTGATGTAATGTACCAAAAGGGAATGAAGCTGTGAACTATTTTCTTCCATACTTCATCAGTCTCTGTACAATGAAACCAGTCTTGAGGAATTATTCGAGGGGCTGTGAAAAAATCTTAATGAAGGTATACTTCTAATAAAGGCAAACTAGAATCGTATTTAATATGTATTGGACAACCTAAAGGGTGGTCTTTTAGGATGTTAAGTGACTTAAGGGTGGTCTCATGCACTGGTCTTTCTAGATAATAAAACACTAACGGCAACCCATGGTGATGAATAGCAGAATTGTAAATGAAAATTATGCAACTCACTTGTACTCCCAAACCAGCTCCCTGAAACTAAATAAGCAATGACCCTGGTAAAGGGACAACTCCAGCAAAAGAGTTTGAGAGGAGCAAAAGACCTGAATAATTTTCCAATAGCCAGATATACTGGATTCTGATTTTGGTGAGGGAGGTGAGTGGGGTGATCTGGCTCTTAGGAAAGATTACAAGAAAAGTGAATAAATGTTCCTCCACTCTCAGATATAACACTACACTTGTGGCCTTCTGAAAGGATACATCTCATGGCAGTGTATGAGCTTCCATTTTCTTTCTACCTTAAATAGTTATAAGTATTTGAGCATTCTTAACACCCTTTTTTTTCCAGTTTGGTCAAATGACTGTACTACCTAGCCAATTTCTTTAAAGAGCTCTTAACAGAGATTGATAAATTGTATGCTGGCTAGTGAATCTTCATGTAGCCATCTTTACTCAGTCTTTTCTTCTCTACACTACCGTGGCATAGCATGACAGTGAATTGTGGCTCAGGCAGTGAGATGGCTTTCCCAGTTTAGGAGGAGGGCTGATATCCTCCTCTGGCATTGCTCAGACAGGCTAAACTGGAGGATTGCTACACTCAGATGTACCAGATAAATAAAGATGTTTCTGTCTTCCAAGGCAGTCTGCAAATAACACATCCAAGTTAATGGAGTTACACTAATATAAAACTAATAGCAAGAAAAGATGTAAACCTGGGGTTATATTCTCAGATTGGGCAGCCTATCAACCAAAGTAAAACCTTCATGAAATCTTCAGATGGGAATTTATTTTCCAAATGTCCATTTGCAGTTTTATAGCAACAACTTTCTCTGGCTTCTGCTCCCATTTCCATTCCTGCAGCTGCAGCAGCCTCTATGTATTTTCAGCAGAGCACAATGTGACCTTTGTCTTTTCAAGAATTTGGCCAAGAAGGTTGTGCAGCTGCAAACGGATACAGGTGCTCGGGCCAGCAGCCAGAAGTGACTTGGACATCAGTGGATGTGGCAGCCTTCACACCTAGTCAGCTGAGCACTTGGGGTCTGTGTGACAAAGCAAACATACACTGCTGCCACCCTGCCACTCTCTTCCAAACTCCATGCTCAAGCACTCTCAGAACTTGAGGCATTTTTTTTTCTAGAATTGCCCTTCTCATTAATTTTGAATATTATTTTCAGTGATTTTTATGGGGAAAGTTAAAACATGAGGAGCTAGAGCAGAGTATATGTTGAAGAATATTCTATTTTGATGTTTAAAGCTGCCATTGTTCTCAAATCCAATTTAACTGTACTATTAGGAAAATATCAGTCTGCAAATTGTGAAATACAATAGCTGTCACAATAAAATCCTAACGCTTCATAAACTTTGCAACTTATCACTGGCTTGTTCATGCCACTATATTTGCTCTTCTGCAAACAGAAAATCATTCAGGTGTCCAATACTGTACTTGGATAGCACTCTGAACTTTCAATTAAATCCCAAAATCCATTTATGAAAATATTGAATATCCATAATTTATGAACTTATGAACCTTGCTCAAACACAACTCTTTCTTCAGATTTCAAGAAGATGTAATCAAAAAGCCAAGACTGTACAAAAAGGTTCTGTTATTGGTAAGCTATAGGCATATTGAGATTTTTTTAATAGGAACTTTGGGACTGCTATAAAAATTATAGGGCTGGGCCTGATAACTTGAGAGTGTTCAGGGGTTTACGGCGGGATTCTTTCCCCTTTCTTTGCACTGCTGCTTAGACCTAGTCCATGACAATAAAAAGTAAGACAGGTTAAAAAAATAAATATCAGACGAAAATACCAGGTCTTGTAATAATATTTAGTTCTGTTCTAGCTTTTCATGGCTTAATTTCATACTTCAAAAATGCTGAAAGTCTTTACAGTTGAATGGACATTTGTGAAAATTTTGATATTTTTGTGTTTGCTAGGTTTTATAATAAAATATCACCCATTTTCTTGGCATCATACAAAGACTCACTCCTGAAAGGCAGATATCATCCTGGGGGAAGCAAATGGTCTTAGTCCCTATTTAACCAGTTGCAGTGGAGGGATGGGTGGTCTCACACCCTTCTCCATTAAGACCTTTGTCAAAGTCTTTAAAAACACCATACTTCCAGTGCCACTGTCCTCCTTACGGCTGTAATCATAGTCTAAGAGCTGGCTTAACCCATAAGAACCTGGGTTTATGCTTATCCAATAGGCTCAAAGTGACAGAGGCTTTAGAGGGTTCAGCTTCCTGTCCACTATGCCATGACAGAAAAAATGAGGTTATACAGGAGCAAGACATTGCCAAGTGCTGCTTTCATACCCTTCCTTCACTGTAACAGGTTGAAAAGATAGAGTCTAAGGACAGGAAAGGGCTATACCTGAAACAAGGGCTATACAGTGGGAATTCCGTAGCCTTTATCAAACACCTGACATGCAAAATTGATAATGTTTCAGTCTGGTGCTTAAATCCATCCCTATGCCTGTCTTCATTCATCAGCACCTCCTCATCAAGAAGTTTTATGAAATATTCCATCTTTTCCTTCTTTGGGTAATCTTTTTGACTTGTGCTTTTAATATTTAATAATTACCCACACATGATTTAACCCTGCTACAAATGAGATTTCAAGTCAGCATCTGCTCTAACTTCATGTTACTCAGAGACACTTCAAGTTACTGATGACATACATATGTGACTTGTTTTGCCGAGTCTGCATACTCCACCAGCACAGCTTCAGAAGTAACCTCCACTCCCTTCCTCCTCTCTCCCTCTCATATGTTTTGTTCACAACATACTCAGTTTGTTCCTTCCAGCATTTTTTCTTGTTCAGGAATCAAAAAGGGCTTTTTACTTGATAAGAAATTTATATACAATCTGACAGTTCTCAGATGGATTATGTATTTTATTTATTTTTATTACTATTGTCTGAACATCTAAAGATAAGACGGATGTCTCATTCACAAAAAATACTGGATAAAATTCTGATCCCATTGAAATCACTGGGGGTCTCAGCACTGACTTGAGTTAGGACAGGCATTCCTCACCATCTTTGTCACAGACTGTACAAAGTTGGGTTCTGGTTTTCCAAAAATAACCTCGTTTGTTTCCCTATTTTGCCTTAATCAAAGCAAGCTATTAAACCAACTCACCAGGAAGCCCCCAGTCACAGGGAAAATGAAAGATTAATTTATCTTAACTGGTCAAAGGAATTTCCCTGATGTTGCCCATTCGCTGCACATGAAGGACAAGCCTTAGGTGATCGGCCCCTCCCATACTTTGTTCAGCTGGCGATGTGGTCCATAAAATCAATAAACCAATAAAAATTAAAAAAAAAAAATCAATCCTTTTTCTATCTTCTTTCATGGAAAGGAAAAGCAGACTTGAGAATAAAAATTGTTATCATTCTCCGGTCATCCAAAAATATCTCCCAAAACACAAGATGTGTCAAGTGGTTAATACCTTTTGAACTTTCCTTTGAGATTTCCTCTGCAGCTAGGGCCCTCTGAGCCTGCGACCCAGCAGCTGACAGTGATTAAGTTTTTGTATGCACACACAGTTCAAACTGCACTTAGAGAAGTCACATTTGGTCATTGTTTACTTAAGTTTGCAGCAACAAATACAGATGCGTGGACTTGAATGTACACCTGGCATTAATCAGCTGCTGCTGCTGCTATTTCACAGCTGCCTCCAAGCAAAGCAAAATGCTGGAGTGGAAATACCATTTCAGAATAATCAGAAATCTTTAAGGGACCCACATGGAGGAGGGGGACCTCCCTAACTAAATTTGCTTCCAGCTTGATGCAGCCTTCAGAGAATTTTGTGTTAAATCCCTCCTTATATAAAGAGATCTGCAGTTTTTGAGCTGGAATGTGTGTAAATAAGTGCGTATATATGTATATACACGCTTTAAGAATCTGCACAGATGCTGCCTGAAACTGGAAAGGACCCACACTTGCTACAATCAGGGGCCAAGGAGACCTGGAGGGGCAGGATCAATAATACTCCAGTGGTGCTCACCTTTTCTGACCCATTTTGGAAGATTTCCAGAGCTGGAGGTGCAATACTGCCTTGGGGGTACAATACTGCCTTCATCAATCAGCTCCTGGAGAGAGGGTAAAAAAAAAGTTCTGATTCTTAACATAATCTCCCTTGATTTAATTCAATCTCATCTCTTCCTGTTGCTGCTGGGCATGGACGGCAACAGGTTTAGAAGGTAGGAGGATGGAGACACTAGGAAAGCCAGCCCCAGCTGTGGGGAGGAGGAGAGTGGGCACCTTGGCCACCCTGTGCAAGGCTATCGATCATGTGCCCCTGCAGCACCGTGGCAAGAGGGAACACAGTGGGCTGCTTCTTAAGTGTTGCAGGCATGTGTTACCTGGGCTTCCAGCACCTTCACAGCCTGCCCACCACTGCCAGAAGGAGTTTAGGATGTTTGGCTTTCAGCTGTGAGCTCCAGTGGAGATTTCTCACCTTTGTAGTGTCTTTCTCTTTCAGCTATGAACTATTCTGGCACTGAGTTCAGCAGAAGCACTCAGGCTGAGAAGGTCCTTCCTCCAGAACAGACACTTCATTCTAGAAAATCCTTTTCCTCAAGTATAAAACAGCTAGTTTGTGTTTGTGTTTTTGTTTTTGTTTTTGGGTTTTTTTGTTTTTTTTTTTTTTTTTTTTTTTGTTTTTGTTTGTTTGTTTGTTTTTTTTGTTTGTTTGGGTTTTTTTTAAAGTTTTCAGAGATATTGCAACACCAGGTATATCTGAGGAGGCAGTGCTGCAGATTCAGGCTCGTTAAGCAACAGCAGTTGTTGATCATCAGCTGCATGAGGTATGGTAGGATATAAGAGGAGAGAAAAGAGGCATTCGTCAGTGACAGTTTTTGCTAATGAGGCCTGACATATGTATTTATCTGTTCTCTGGTTAGGTGGTGAACAACGTGTGAGTTTTGATAAATTTAGAATATTTCTGACAATAGCTAGGAAATAAAAACTGAATTTAAAAAGACAGCAAAAGCAAGAAGCCCAACCCAGCTCCTGAAGGTCTTTAGCCTGAGCTTGAAGAGGATAAATTCAAGCCAAGTTAGTCATTCATATACTTAGTAAGCATATTTATCTCATCCAAGAGTAAGGTGTATTTACCCAATTCTTTTCCTCTAGATTATAATCTGGATAGATCATAACATCTAGATACATAAAGATAAACACTAGTTCTTTGTCTTTTATTTTATGATCATTCTATCCTTTCATTATTTATTTTTATATGCTAGAAAAGCTTAAACTTTCAGAAACAAGAAGAAAAATTAATCATCTCATTTACCTTCAGATATTTGGACTGTAGGTACCTCCACCTAGGCTAGTCATACCAAGAGCCCTTTATAGTCAGTGGGGAGAGAATGTCCTTTGACTTCAACAAATCTTCCAGTTTTCTTTAGACATCTAGTAATCTGTCTTAGAAATGCAGGTTTCTTTCTGCTAGCCATAAAAGTAAACTAGACAACCAGCTCAAATACAGAGATTTCCACTGCAAATGTCTCCTGTTGGCCAGAGGAATTTACCCTCAGAGTTTACACTAGTGATCTAAAATGGTTTGGAGTGTAATGGCTAAGAAATCACCTCCACGTTCCCTGACCTCTTAGCTCTCTGTGCAGAAGCAAACGTATTAACAATAGCTTTATTGCTGTTGATGTTTTTATAAGTCATCTTTCCTAGTGTAACTGTTAACATGCGCTTGGAATAGAATATACCTTTGCCATCTTGATGAACTTTTTCTTAATGCTTAACGTTTATGCTCCCTCCAAAGAATTTCAGGTTTGTAAGAGGGTCAGGTTCTTGGCTAGGGTCAGTGAATGCAGTGCATTTTTAAATGCACATACTCTGATCAGTTCACTTAAGAGCTTCAGTACATCATTTTGCAATCACATATCTCAGAAATAATTTATACAATCAATTAAAGAGCATTACCAAGGGATGATTTGACAACTGTTGCCATGCCAACCAATGAAGCAGAAAGCTCCTCAACGTTTAAAGGCTGCACCTGGTGATAGATATAGCAGATTTTGAGGACTCAGACAGAATCGCAGATGTCCAAAGGTGTGGAGGAAACATGATTTAAAGCTTGATGTTTTTCCATTTTACTGGCGAAAGGGTGTTGATGGCATGTTGTTCACTTTCTCATTAAAATTCTGTCATTTTTCACAAAGTGTTCTGCATTCAGGGCTGAAAATTGAAGTGAGAATGCACTTTACAGACTGATAAAATATGATAGCAAAATGGATGTTGTTCATTTGCAGGCTGAATTAATTAGAAAAAAAATTTGTGTCAGTGCATTTATGAAAAGCCCGTTAATCAAATACAACTTTACCAGCTTTAATGGACACATCTTAAATATTCTTGCATTAATATTTAAAATTCCAGTTAGTAAATGGCTCCTAGTGTATTGAGCTAAAAAGTAATTAGAATAGGTCATTTCAAGAATAAAACAGCACAAGCTGAAAGTACATTTTCAGGTTGCCGAATCTTCACATTGGTGTTTACATCTTTATGTTACCATCTTTTGGTAGCTCTGCTCTTAATGAGAGAATGAATTCTGCAAATGAAAAATTTCCGTCTCTCCTCCTACGCCACCTTACACATTCTCATAGCTACAAGAATTAGGGTTAAAACTGCTGGTCCATGTTAGCTGGAAGGCTGGACACCCCCTCTTTCAGTCTTCCACTATTATGGTTATACCCGTGAACCTCAGAATAGCATTTTCAGGTGTGCTGTAGGTTACTGCAGCTCAGGTTGCTGCATCGTCTCTGAGACAATTTCTTATGATGAACATGGTGCAGTCTTGAAACACTGGGTCATCTGGCTTTATAATGCAAATAAAATAATTTGTATGCTGAGACATCAAGGAATAATTTCTCATCTGAATAGAAAACTTGCATAATACAAAAATCTCATTGCAAATTGCTTCCCATAGTCCAGAATTATCACTGTGAACTATTTCTGGGATGTTCTTCTTGACTCTATTCCAATGAAAAATGTTAGAGAATTCTTCTGTGACATAGGTAAACCTATTGTCTTGGTTTGAGCTAGAACAGAACTAAAAAAACTAGTGATTTTACTTTTCAGTGAAGTCTCTTCTAAGTAACTACACTTTCTGAAGTTAATGGCATAGTTTCACAGACAATATCTGCATCTACTAGTGAAAAAGCTTGACATTTATAGTTACTACCAAGGATTGGTATGCAGAAAGGCTCTTGCTTATATTTGTTCCCATGCAGACCAAGGTCACTGCTAAATCTTGTGTGTCATGTTGGGGTGCCGTAAAGAAAGATGCTGCACCTGCAGGGAGGAGCAGAC
>NW_008616974.1:15871-31324 GCF_000691845.1 Merops nubicus | reverse complement strand
AACCCCTTTTGACAATCCCCCCCACAAACCCAGCCCCTGCCCCCCCCCCAAACCAGTACAGCATATGGGATGAAATCTTTCTTCTGTTCTCTGAGAGTTTTGCCTGTCCTGTCTCTCCCAGCTCTTTGATGAGTACTCCAGTGGCTGGCTGTAGAATATTTCTTGGCATAACTCTGTACCTTTTGTCCTTTTGTCACTTTACACATGTAGCTGAAGACTAAACACCTGAAAGAGGAAAAAGAGAGTGCCCAGGAGCTAAGGCACTGGTATCCACTCACATTATGTTTTAATGAACTAATCAGTGTGCTCACAGCACATTTTTCTAAGCAGAGCCCACAATGAAACCAGCAAAAAACACGTGGAATTTGTAACTTTGTAGGTCTTGAGTATGAACAAGGCACCTAATGAGCACCACAGACTGGGTGTGGGCCATTCTGGGAGTGTCCGCAAGGAGACATCAAAACAACTAGAGGAGTATCACGAAACTTTTATTTCTAAAAAATGGAGGGAACTGAGAGGTTAGGCAGCAAGAAACTGAACCAGAGCTTGGACCCTGATGCTACTTTAAGTGCCAAAGTATTTTTGTGGGGCCAACTCAGAGCATTCAGCTATGCTGAGTTTACACTTGCCACAGCTGAGAGGGAAAGGTAGCTTCCAAATCAACTTTATACTTACCTTGTTCCTGGGAGCAGTAAGGTGCCAAACCACCCACTGGCAAAAATAAATAAAAAAATCAAAAGCTAACAGATGGAATTATGTGTAAATTACATGCAAATAAGACTGATCAGAACTGGCTTTTCTTCTTTCCTTCAGTAAGAAAAGCAGAGTACTCTATCCTCAAGGCTTTCTGGCCAAGAATCATACAAAAGATAGTCAAGTAAATGTGTATAATAGTTTACTATTAACTGGACTAGACTGTGCAAATCTTGCTTCTGTGGATGAATACTTATTCACAGTAGTCACTGAGGTTTTTGTTAGGTTGTTTTGTGGTTGGGATTTTTCCCTCTTATTGAAACTGCCTTCTTTCCTCAATAAGTTTTTATTAATATGAATAAAGACTGTGCAATCAAGCCAAAAGTAATATTTCAGCTACTCAGAAAGAAACACAGGCTTGTATTTTTCCCTTGTTCATGTCTTTTATATCATGTTTTCATTACAGCCCCCAACCATATGCTAAGAGTTCACAGAAGAAATCAGCCTCAAAAATGCCAAACACAAAGTAAGGAAGCACGTTTGCACAAGAGACATTCCTAAGGGTCCAGATCTCCTGCACTCAGCATCTCTTTCTAGTTCAAGAGTCTGACCCAGAAGGGACAACAAAGTATCTCAGATTAGTTTCTTCTGGATTTTAGCCATCTTTGCCAGGAAGCTGTCAATAGAGAAAATAGTTTGACTCTTTATTTATGAAAGGATGCATGGTGAATACTATATTACATTTTATCTCAAAATAAGTTTTAATGATTTTCCAACTATCCTATAGTGGTGAATAAATAAATAAATAAATAGAAAAGTAAGAAACCACTATGGCAGTCTGAGAAGTAGGAGCCTTTAGTTCTGACAGAGACATGGTATCAGACTGTGCTTTCTTCTGCTGTGATTAAAGTAATCCAGCCTTGCCTACAGAGCTTTATGTGTACTCCTACAGCATTTTCAAATATAGGAGCTATGCATCGGGGAAATGTAAGATTTTTTTTTTTTCACTTTTCCTTACACAATAGATTGTATTGAATCCTCTTAGAAAAGTGAAACACTTCCTGGAGCAATATAGCCAACTTTCCAGATGGAATGTTATCTAATTTCTCTAGTTAATTAGTTTTGATTAACCATCTAATAAATAGCTCTAGTGATCTCTACATTCATCTGTTAATATTTGGTCTGGCTTGTTCTTCAAATGTAAACTATTCCTCTCTTTCACACAGAAACACTTCTACGTTTTATGCTGAGATATTCAGCATATGATACAAGATGTTATGGTGACACAAGACAGAGAGAAGATAAATTCCTTGCAAAAAAAAATCAAAATTTTATGTTTTTTCACCTTACACAAGGTAAACCAACATTTCCTTCTACTAACCCTTACTGTAGCACCACTAAAAAATGATAGCCCAAATGACAGCCACAGCAATCACAAGGGCTACTGGATTTACTATATGTATTTGTAAGTTTGGGGTTTTCTTAAGTGTATGTGCATGGATGTTTATTATGAACTTCATCATCAAAAAGACAGATATTTGAAATACCTGAGTTCAGTCAACTTACAGTTTTCAGTATTGGTGCTACATTCGTCATGAATTCAAGCTATGAAGTCTTATAGTGTTGTGGTGAGCAGAGCCCGCCCTAGGCAGGGATCGGCGTGCGGAAGATCTCGCGATGTAACGGAAAGCTCAGACTGCCCACGAGGGGCCTTGTGGGCCTGCCTAGGGCGGGCTCTGCTCACCACAACATCATAGCAGGGGCACAACCACTTTGTGTTTCTTGCCCTGCTCTCTTTCTTTAAGATTATGAATTTGAGATCATGATGGCATGCCTGCACATATCAAATACTGGAAACTATCCTGTATCAGGTCTGGCTGAGCTGATTTTCCCATTGCAGCCTCCTGGTGCTGTGCTTTTGTGTTGGGAGTTCGAAGGGTGTTGGTAACACTCATGGTGTGACTACCACTGAGAAGTGCTCCTACAGCACCAAGGCTCTTTCTAACATTCACCCCACAGTGGGACAGGGGGACAGGAGCTTGGGGGGTACATAACCAGAGCAGCTGACCCAAAGTGACATTCCATACCATATGACATCAGCTCAACTATAAAGCTAGTAAAAAGGCAGGGGGGAGATGGGGGGTACTACTCCTTAGTCCTCCAGAGCAACTGTGACACATTTTGGAGCCCTGCTCCAGCCCAAGAGGAATCTAATGAGGTTCAACAAGAATAAGTGCAGAGTCCTGCACCTGGGCAGGAGTAATAAAATGCACCAGTACAGGTTAAGAGGAGATCTGCTAGAGAGCAGCTCTGTAGAGAGGGACCTTGGAGTCCTGGTGTCCAATGGGACAGCAGTGTGCCAATGTGGCCAGGAAGGCCAATGGGATCCTGGGATGCATTAAGAAAAGTACATGCAGCAGAACAAGGGAGGTCTTGCTCCCGCTCTGCTCTGCCCTGGTGAGACCTCACCTGGAGTATTGTGTCCAGTTCTGGGCTCCACATTTCCAGAGGGACAGAGATCTACTCAAGAGAGTCCAGCACAGGGCTACGAGGATGACTGGGGGACTGGAACACCTGCCTTATGAGGAGAGGCTGAGAGACCTGGGGCTGTTTAGTCTGGAGAAGAGAAGACTTAGGGGGGATCTAGTTAATGTGTATAAATATATGCGGGCTGGGTGTCAGGAAGGAAGGGTAAACTTCTTCTTACTTATGCCCTGTGATAGGACACTGGTCAATGGACACAAGCAGGAACACAGGAAGTTCCACCTCAACATGAGGAAGAACTTTACTGTAAGAGTTCCAGAGCACTGGAACAGGGTCCCCAGGGAGGTTGTGGAGTCTCCTTCCTTGGTGACTTTTAAGACCCATCTGGATGTGTTCCTGTGTGACCTGCCCTACACTAGATGGTCCTGCTCTGGCAGGGGGATTGGACTCGATGATCTTCAGAGGTCCCTTCCAACCCCTAATATTCTGTGATTTTGTGACTCCCAGGAAGGGCACAGACATTGCCTGCTGATGGGAAGTAGAGAATAAATCTTTGGGGTTTTTTTCTCTTCACTTCTATGTCTGGCATTGCTGGGCTTTGTTTTTCAGTTAAACTACCTTTGTTTTTAACCACAAGGGGTTTTGTCTCCATCTTATTTTCCTTTCCCCTTTCCCTCTGCAGAGGAGGGAGAGGAAAGGGGGAGGGTGACAAAGTGGCTTGGTGGGTATCTGATGCTCAGCCAGGGTTAACCCACCACGCTTCCAAATTATACAATCCCACCACGGTGCCAAATTATACAATAATTTCACCTAAGTTTCCTAAAAAAAAAAAAAAAAAAAAAAAAAAATGAAACAAGGAGTGAGTTTCCTCAGTCAGAATGCAGCATTTTGTTCCTTGTTTGGCTGGAACTGTCATTTTCTGGTCACACAAGTATTTTTAAAATTCTCAGATCTGTCATATACTATTATAAAAAAAAATCATAAGAGATAAAAATATCAAAATTCTAGAGTTTGGGTAAGATACAGAAACATAATTTTATATTTCTAATTCCTTTTAGAGAAGGCCAGCCACATGGAATACTATTTTTCTCTCTGTTTTTCATGTGTCAATAAAATTAGAATTAGAAAATCATGTTACCGTATTACTGGACCAAAACTGATTTATTTTTTAAAGGATGCATTTTCTTTAAGGGACCCTTCCATTAAAATAGTGGCTTGATTTAAGTTATGGTGCAACATCATTATTGGTTTATTTCCTTCAACAGCTTTCAAGGCTATGTGAGTCTAAAATAGCACCAGAAAATTAAACCCATATATCCTAAAATCCAGTGTATTTCTCTACTCAAAAAAATTTCCTGTGTTCTTCAGTGCAACCTATATGTCAATTAACTTCTTGTTGCTTTGAAATGTATGTGTCATTCCTGATAAATACCAGTATTTTATAGTAGCTTGTCAACAGTAATCGCCAAAAATTGGGAGACAATACTAATGTGCCTCCCATTCCTCTTTAACACCAAAATAAACAAAAATAGCAAAACCAACTGTGTAGATGAAAAACTAGCAAACCCTCCGAAAGCAATGGAAGCACCAGGATTCCAGAATGGAGATGATTTCAGCCAAGAATATTGTTCCTTTTTTTTTTTGAAGAAAGGCATCTAGTAACAATTCAGAGTACAATGAAACAGACTGGGAAATGGTGCAACAGACCTCCCATGTGGATCACAGTGCTTTGCCTAAATGGAAAATTACACCTGTGACCCTATTCAGAGCAACCAGCGTTAAAGAGCTGCATCCACCAAGTGACATCTTCACTATGATAACTTTGGTCATCTCTAAAATGAACTATCACCCTTGAGAATTAAAAAAAGAAAAAAAACCAGCAACAACAACAACAAAAGCCCCATAACATTTAATTTTGAAACATTCAAAACCTGCCTGGATGCCTTCCTGTGTGATGTACTCTAGGTGGTCCTGCTCTGGCAGGGGGGGTGGGCTGGATGATCTTTCGAGGTCCCTTCCAACCCCTATGATTCTATGATTCTATGATTCTATGATTCTATGATTCTATGATTCTATGATTCTATGATTCTATGATTCTATGATTCTTCTTATGACTAGAAGTCTGTAGATTTTTTTGCTATGTATGTTTAAAAAGTTTTGATCATATTCCCTGAATACACTTTCTGCAATAAAGTTCTAGGAGCAGCTCTGTCTTCTTCTTTAATAAACTTCTAATGCATAGAACAAAGACAAGCTATGACAGGCCATAGGACACAAGAGTGCTTGACTTTAGTTAAAAAAGTATGTCCTACCACTGTACGTGAGAAGGACAACCTGACACAATGAATAAAATACTTGCATCTCAATACTGAGATCAAGGTTCAAGGCTGCAAATGACCTTCATAAAATGGATTTAACTCAGCCTCTTCATCTGCCATGAAAAGGAATATATCACCTTGCAGAACCAACGTGACAACTTAAATTGAAACAAGACATGAACCTGTGAAGAGATGAATAATGGACCAGTCCTCAACACCTTCAAAGGCTGTTGCTTTCAGGTAGAAGATGAGGTCAGTGTTAGGTCAGTGTTTTTCTAAACTTCATCTGTCACAGCTTTGGAGGTATTTAAATGGTAACAATTTAGCAATCTTTAGAAGTAGAAATATTCACAATACACAATTAAAAATAATGAGATTCACCTGAACACGTATTTACAGTGTGCAAAAGACCAGAACAGCTCTGACAGGGCATTTATCAGGTAAATAATACATGTTTTATTTATGAATATTTACCTGTTATACTGGAACTTATTAATAGCCTTTCCAGTCCCCAGTGCACATTGATATGCTTTTAAAAATAGGAGCTGATAATATATTTACCTGAAGGACCAGACTGCATTCAGAAGATAAGTCATTTGTCTCATATATACCCTCTCGTAGATCTTCTTATAATATTTCCTAACAGGAGAATAATTTTTAAAATAACAACTGAATATTGTTATAACAATGATGGAAACCTGAAGGAGGCAAAACGAGCCAAGGCTATGCTATGCTACATCTCATCCAATTTCCATTCGAGTGGCAATGCTCTTGGGGTGGATCCTAACTACATGCACCATACAAGCTCATACAAGGCTCCAGAACACCCCAGAAATTTCTGTGTGGTGCAGGATGAGAATCGTTTGGTCACACTACCAAACTCACAGCAGTAGCAACTCCCTGGCAAGACCCTTTCATTACTCCTCATGAACGACACATATATACCACATGACACTAGCCAGTGTTAAAATATGCCTCACAAATGAATCACACTGTTTCCCCATAAGTTACACAACAAGTTAAGGACACCTTGGTTGTCCACCAACTAAAAATTATTTTTTTTTTTTTTTTGTCCTTGGGGCTAGGATTCTTTGGTGAGTTCCTAATGTTTGGGAGTCCAGGCATGTACCAGTACAAACAGGTAGGACACAGCACAGTGTGAGCTGGGAAATTCAAAGTAGCTCTGTTCAAGGGGAGGGGCATGGGACATAAGGCCGTTTCCCAGGTCAAACGATACAGTACACTTTGCTCATTTTATTCCTGTTGACTTCTAACTTTGTAAAAATTTCCAAAAGAACACTTTGTTCTCTTCCCTACAGTCTTCAGACAAGTTCTCAGATAACAGAAATCCCTATAGTTCAGTACTCTACTGCCAGACAGACTCCACAAAAAGCTCCCCCTAACTCTGAGAGTCACAGGGGAGTGAAGCCTATGCTAGCCTTCCTGGGAAGGAAAAACTCCACAAGAAACAGGCAATGTCAAGAGAAGTCGCTTTCAGGAATTCAAGCAGTTTGTTTCGACAGAAAAGTATAGTCTGTGCTATACAAAGCAGCACAAAATGCAAAACATGCTTCCAAACACTCTTCAGGTTTGTGTTTGGCTTTTCCCAAAGTATTAGACTCACAGTCCTTGCATTAGACTTTTCCAGATATCTCAGATGCAGATCCTTTGGTAATTGGCTCTGGCGATGATACAGGATTTTGTATCATACAAGATACAAGAAAGCCATCTTCTCTTTCAGACCAATCATATGCATGGCAGTTTTAAAAAGGAATGAGACTAAATGAGGCTGTGAATCTTCCCAGAGCCCCGTCTCTATGCTGTTAATTCATCCTCATCTATAACAGCATTGGCTTTAAAAAGGCATATATTTCCAAAGACAGCCATTTAAGAGTTGAAATAACCCTGCAAAAAAAATGGGAGAGCTATTTGCAGTAGGGGAAGCTCGTAAATGGCAGGATGACTCTGCCTAGGGCCATGTGTGCTACAGCTGACACAACCCCTGCCTTGTTAATAGCAATATTGGAGAGAGACTTTCTCAGTGGGCAACCAGTGGCAAAGCTCACCTTTGCCTCAGCCAAAACAGCAGAGGAAGTGTTGGCAACCTCCTGCCTCAGAAATTATGTGACATCCCAATCTAATTGCCTGTCCTTTCTAAACAGCTCTTGCCCAAGATGAATCTTGAATTTAAGCTGGGTGAAGGCAGCCCAGTCTGTGGTAGAGATCTTGGTGAGGCTGACCTTGATATTGCAAGAGAACAAAGAGGATAAGAAGTTAATAAAAATCTTCTGGAATAACTGTGTTTTCCTAGAGCTCCTAAGATAGTTTCTTTCACTATGGACTCACTCACTAGCATCTTAGGGCTGTGCTCCATCTGACCCTGCACTGTCACTTAGGGATGAGTAAAAGCTGGTTTCTGTGTCGTACAAATGAAAAACAATCTTATTATTTTTTTTTTTCTTTACACCTGCAGAGGAAACCTGTCATCTGTGGAAAAATGATGCCATTTGCCCTTTGGGTAATGCTCTGTGTTGGTGGGTGAGACTGCCATGGCTTGAAATGGTGGTAATGACTGACAGCAAGGGCCGTGTCTTATGGCTGGTGCCACAGGCAGAAGCAGAAATGAGGAGGACACGACACCCTTCACATTTCCTGGGGGGTATTCCATGAATGGCATGAAGCCTTGTCATTTCTCTACTATTACTCAACTAGTTGAACTGCATGGTTCCCACTGAAACATAAACCTGACTGCAGTTTTCAGGGTATTTTATGTGTGGGAAGGTTGCAAACAAGCAGCACAGCCCTTCCCCATAAATCCTTTGAATAATATTCTTGCAGGAGTAAGCCAGATTTTAGGAGGACACAATGCCACTAGGAAGGAAAGGAAAAAGACAGAGGAGAGAAAGGAAGTAAAGAAGGAAACAAGGAAGGGATCAGGGAAGAACATACTCCAGCCTATTCCAGAAGAACACATTTGTCTGCTACTAAAGGACTGGCCCTGAGCAACAACCACTGAGGAACACTGATGTGATAGCTGCAACCACTCTTTTGATATTGACTGTTGTAAATGTCTCAGTGTAGACAGATTCACTGTTGTGAGTGGAAAAGAGGCCAGGGGAATGGGTTCACTTGCCAAAGGCTCATTCATGGCCACTGATGCTGCCTAGGTGGGCTGCAGAACATCCCATCACTGCCAACACACCAGTCAATGGTTTAAAATATTCTGATTTCTTTAAGCTCTCATTCCAAATCACAGGGCCTAAGAGGGTATTTTCTTCTTAGCTACCCATTTATGAAGAAAAAAGAAGCATTTATTGATGTTAAAGACTTGCATTTATTCTCCCCTCCAAAACACCTGGAGTTGCCTCACATGTTTTGTACCTCAAAAAGCAAACAAAACCAAACATTTAGGCGAGACCAAACTTGGAAAATTGTGCCCCCAAAGGATTGTTCTGAACCTCATCTGCACACAAAACCAGCAGATTCTAATGAAAGCCTCAAAATAACCTATAATTATAGTTTACACTATCTCTCAAGGAGTAATATGCCTTATTACTAATGAAGCAGCAAATAATGTAGCACCCAGCAGATGGAGAAAACCTTTTGTAGTTATGTGTAGTTATATATAATTTTTGGCCATGACTTCAGAGTAATTCTGAAACAGAGTGGAATTTTTGGTCCAGCTATTTGTCCTTGCATGATTTTAAAGTGCAGTACTCCATTTAAGAAATCAAAGAACCTACTGTGTTATGCAGTTTAAATTAAAATATGATATATGTCTTAAAATAATGCAAGTTTGTTAGTGTTCTTTGCATGATAATTTTTGTGCAAAGTAGAAAGATTACAGCTGCTGCTAATAACTGATATGGTGTAACATATATCTAGCTGTAATTAATTATCAATATATGTTTCTGAAAATATTAAATGAAAAAAGAAAGTATAATATTTGAGATTCTTTTGAAGGCAACTGGACATATTTGTTAATCTGTACTGTAAAACAATACTATACTTGCAGTCAATACTGGAAGAAAAGGAAGATTTCTAGTTCATTAAAATATGTTTTCTATTATTCTTTTGTATTTTTGCTATTTTTCATTTGGTTTCTACCAGTACCAAGTACTTCATTATCCCTTTCCTGAATCCAAGAGGATGATAGAGGATGACATAGGCTCATCAAAACAGAAAAGGAATTCCACACAAGAGGGTAAACACCACTCCTGCCTGTGCCTGGCCTCTTCCTCCTTCCTGCTGCAGGGACCACACAGTTCCTTGCCTCCTGGGATGTCCTGGGGCTTGAAAACCAATGCAAATATGTTGGTAACTTTCAAAGCCAATTTCATACACAGGTAGAATTATCAGCTACCAAGGTTGGTAATTTCTTTCACATAGACATGCTTTCTGATCTTCTTATGCCCGGAGACACAGAATTAGTGCAAATAGCATTAGTGCTGTGGAGAATTGTGGAGCTGGGCAGAGGGAGGCACTGCAGAGGTGCAAAGGACAACTGAGTCTTTGCTACAGGTAATGAACATTTTCTGCAGCACCACACCAGATGTACACAATGACAGCCGAGAGACAAGAAAGCCCCAGATCTTGGACCACTGCATCCTGATCCCTTTGGAGCAGGCTATTAGTCCTAGCCACTTTTCCTTTCTTCTTCTCCCTTTCCCTTTATTTTGTCATGCCAAGAGTTGTAAAAGACAAATTGGGATCTTTGGGAGGAATAGGACAAGGCAATCTGTTCTCAGGGTGGGCGCATAAGGGCCTGGGTGAATACAGAAGTGAGGCTGAACCAGGGGGAAGAAAAGGAACAGAGATTTTGAGGAAGAAGGTGAGCAGGATAGGATTTTGGCTGGAAGACAATTAAAGAAACTTCACACCTGCCTATATGTTCCCTGACATCTCACACAGCCATATGAAAACCTGCTGTCCCCTCTCCTTATCTTCTCTTCACTGAGGTGTCTCTCAGGCTTCTTCCCTTTGCACTCAGATTTTTCACTGAGCACTTTCCCTTATATCACAAGGACTTCTTTGACAGCAGAATTGTATTTTTCTTGCATCACAGGAAGCTTAAAGCTTGCTCTGTTCTTGTCGGTCCCATTTACAGACAGCTCAAGACTTCTTTGTATTATAAACAAAATTAAACATTTCTGCTTTTAAAACAGGGACAAATATTTTTCATATAATCTAATTCCTGTCAATAGCAATGTTTGTGGTGGTAGTAAAGGGTGAGGTTGCACAGGGAGACAGTAGAGCCCTGTGTGGGTATTACTGGGAAGTTTGCTTGGTCTTTATAACACGGGCCATCTGGGGAAGGTGGTGCTTGTGGAGGGCAACTTCTACAGAAATAACGTTGAAGAATCTAAAGCTGCATCTGTGAGATCAGCCAACCTCTTTTACTTAAAACTGTGATGTCATTGCTCTCCCATCCCTACTGTCATGGGCAACAGGGTATGCCTAGAACAAGTCCTTCAATCAGATCTTACTAGTCTGTGTATTTGAAGTGGGATTCCTTTAACCAAATGTAAATACTTATTGTGTATTTTCTCTTTGTAGAGACAATTAGGGACTTCTAGCAAGTGATTTGTCTAATTCAAAGTAGACATCTGACACAGATGAGATGAAAAGCTCCCTGAGTATGCTCTAAATGATTCTCTCCTGGAGGACTGCCTCTAGGTTGCCTAACTCACATACAGACAGCTGTCTAGCCTGTCACTCAAAATGCCTAAGCAGACAGAGAAATACCCCACCTATAGATAACACAGACACTTTCGGGACAGCATAATAATCCCTGTGGTAACAAGGAGGAAGAGAATTTGCCCTGATATTGCTACTCTGTATATACAGAATTTTTACCTTTTATGACTATTCTATGCCAGCTTTTTTTTCCTCAATTTTATTTTTTTTAAGAGAAGTTGCAAAAGACTGAAAGAGAAGTATCACCTGGAAACAAACAAGAACATTTTAAAACTGGAAAATGAAAAGATAATTATAATAGTAACAGCTGAAATTATAATAACTATGCACATAATTATAATAACTGAAAACATAGTAATTTACAGCATGCACATTTTCTTCTCTGCTGAGAAGTTAATCTCAAAATCAGGTTTATTAAAAAAGTAGGAAATAAAGTTTATTACATTGTAAAGAAGTAGTAAGCATTATAATACACAGCATATCTATTAAAAAGCACTAACAGCTGGGAAAAGCTTTGCAAAATGCTTTTGTTTCCATGCAGTGAAAACACTTTCAAAAGATCTTGCTTCCTAAGAGTTCCAAAAATATGTTGTTGAGGCATCATAATAGGAAATTAAGAGTTCAAAAAAGCTTCAAAAGACAGATTTTCGTTGAGGCATTCAGACAAAAGGAAAAAAAAAAAAAAAAAAAAAATTGGCTTAATGATTTAATAGTTCCTGTGCTCATGTAAACCCAGGTAAAAAGGTTATTTTTTCTCCACTGGGGAAAAGTGACAGGTAAATCTGTTCGTTGTACCTCCAGTAAATTAGTCAAAGTGTTCTGGTTAACGCAGTAGTCATTGTCCCTTCAACGATGCACATAATATATAAAAATATGATGATTTTTATATCATCCAAATTGTCCTCTTTACTGACAAGGTCATGTTTAGGTCATACCTATAGAGGTAAGAAATTAAGATTATTAGGGTGCTTGTTTTTTCTAGACAAATAATTTTCATTGGACATTTTTACACATATTTCTTTACGTTATCCTTTACAACAACAGCAGTAACAACCTTGCACCTGTACTGTGGTGCTATGTTCCTTTTTTTCTGGAGGGGTGATTGTTGTCTGAGGAAGAAAAGTCTACTTTTGGCTAGTTCAACAATAAATTCCTGTACACCAGATAGCACAAATAGGGGTATGTGAGCCTGACTACAGCTTTAGCTTCAGAACATGCCACAGGCCAGTTCCTTTCCGTAAAAGAGGATTCTGCTGTTGATTCAAAATAAATATTCTTTCTTTTCTCTTTCCTCCATTCATCATTATTTTTTCTCCTCTCTTTACTGGATCTTCCTGATATATTGTCTTCCTATTTTAAAGTATATTCTCTCCTCAGTTACTTTGTTGTCTGAAGATTCTGTTTTAAAAGATTCTCATTTAGGATATAGGAATCTCACTGCTCTGTTCTAAAAGGAAAGACTGCGACCTGTTTTTTGTTGAGAAATCCCACTCAGAATATATTTTTTGAGCATTCATTAATACTTCATTTAAAAAAAAGAAAAATCTCTTAATGCCCCTTCTCATCTGCATGCTGCTGTCTTTGCTGGTTTTATTTGGTACTATGTGAGACCAGTCACTAATCCTGAAATCACATTGCTCAAGTCATCATCATCCTTCATCTTTTGTTTTCTTTCCTTCACACCTGGCTGGAACAATTGAATACTGTATAGAGTGTCAAAGGCAAGGACTAATAACTGCATAACAATAAGATTTACAGAACTAGGAAGGATTTGATTGCCTGTCTGTAAAAAACATTTTCAGCATCGGTATTAGTCAGCTATTATGTGGATCATTTTAATAACTAATTAAGGAGATGTCTCATCCTGTGCCTTCAGTGATATCTGTTAACACAGAAGAATATAGTTTTAATAAAAGGCAGAGGCCTTATTTGAAACAGTAATAGCCAACCCGCACACACAGATTTTTTGGTAATGGTCAATTTTCCAGCTCTATATAGTGATAGTTTTTATAATTTCTAAACCAGCACCAGGGCTGACTTTTTTTTTTTTTTTTAAATTACTTTAAAACTATTTTACTGCTATGTAATAAGCAGGAGAATTCTTAATGACACTTGAAAGCAAAAAAGGTCCAAGATACAGGTCAAATAGTTATGAACTGCAGACTCTCCATACTCTGCAGTGTTGGCATATTTCATAATATAACTGCAAATTGCCTGTGAGGCAAGACCCTGCCTTCCCCAAAGTCATCCCCCCAGGTCTATGCAGATCAGGTAGAACAGCCTCCTAACAGCTCCTGACAAAGATGAGGCCTCCCCAAATGCCTGCTGTCTGATCAGAGCTCATGCATAGTCCTCCCTAAGGTATAGGAAAATGTCCTGTGAAGTCTCCACACACTTGTGGATTTACAAAACTTGGCACTGAGTGAAGACCAGGTGAACTAGAAAATCTTTTCTATTTTTTGCCTCTGTTATTCTTGGATTTGTACTTCTGATGGGCTGTTAAAGCTGGCAGAAAAAGAACAGTGTGCCTCTAATCCCTCCAGCTGATGATTGCAGCAATAACCAGGTCAGCACAGAGTCACTGATCCATTAGCATGGCTTTATCAGAAGGTTTGTGAAGTTAAATAAACAGATGTATATAATTCTAAACATTACCAACAGATCTAAGGATTTACACTTTGGGCAACCATCTTTCGCTGTCTCGTATACTGGGGGGCTGCTGAAGGTTGGAGTTTAAAAGTTTTTTATGACAGCAAAATTATTGATATCTGAGATTCGGATATCTTCCCAAACTGCAGATACTCTGGCCAATGGTGCAAAGCCTCAGAAGACTGGAAAGCTCCTGCTTGGTTATTAATGATTAAGTTGTCAGCCTTTGAAATGTCAAATTGTTTTACATTTACTAATGTCCTTTTTTTCATGACAGGTCATCTATGGTTTCTTATGACACATCAGTTACTATATTAGTCTGAAGCACTTCAAGTGTATTTAATTTCATTTGGGATTTTTTGTTTGTTTGGTTTGGTTTGGTTGGTTGGTTGGTTCGTTCATTTGTTTCATTTTCAGATGGTTTACTTGATTTCTTCTGTTTACTAATACCAAGTGAACCCATGGCATTGAGCAACTAATTAAAAACCTCCCCTCTCCACTGAAACTTCCAAACACAGTTGCTCCCTCCCTTTCTTAAGCTGTGTTTGCATCAGGCTAATGCAAGTGCAAGAGTTCTTCACATCTGCTTTCTCAAGAGTAAAATCTCTGTCCTATTTTTTGAACACACTCTCTTTGGGTGGTACATAAAACCTCTACTAGACTCTGTGGACCACTATGTTAAAAAATGTGCATACAATTATGTGCAAACAATAATTAAAAAAATAAAACCTCTAAAATACTTTATAGTTTTGTACTCACTCTCATCTGCTCATTAGCTTCCTTATTGCCTTCCCTGTTATAAAGCCACACTTCAAGGCTTAAAAACTGGTCTCCAGGTTAAGGTTCTTTCCAATACCCTAATACTTCTGGGCCAACATCTATGTTTATCACATAACTTTTTTTGTCAGTTGTGAGGCTTGCAGTAAAAGGAGTTAAACCTTCAGACTTTTTTGAGGCTAATCTAAGTTAACACATCTAGTGTTTTAATTTATTTTTGTGCTGCCATTCCCTACAATCTACAGAACTTGTGATAGTAAAGAATTAAAAATTGCTGGACAGAAGTTGTAAGACGTTAATAACCAACTCCTTATTTCAAATAAAAAATATCTGCTCACTGGACAGGTGCACTTGAGAATATCTGAATGTGTTGAATATTCTTGTCATCTTGAGATAGCTCTCTTTTCTTCATGGCATAAAATGCATTAGTATATTGGCATGGAGAAATTTGTGTAGAGAGACAAATGTTAGTGGGGAACATGCTGTGTTTCTGATCAGGTAGTAGTAAAAGTTGTTAAGTCCCACTTCTAACCATTTTCCAAATGGGTGTGTAACAAATAATTTCAGCTGGTTTTTAGACACAGGTCTTGTTTGTGAGGATAAGATTATGTCACTTCTTGGCTGAAAAAAAAAAAAAAAGGGGAAACAAAACAAATAAAAATCAAACTTTTCAAAAGCATTTTGGTGAGTATAATTTAGTTGCAAAATAAGACACACTGAGAATCGTTCCAAAATGTGTTCAATCTGCCAAGCAATAAAGAACCTTCACACCTGATTTGTTCTAAATTAATGAAGTCTACAGTAACTACCAGTTTGTAGTAAAATGAAACTGCTT
>NW_008616974.1:910-15857 GCF_000691845.1 Merops nubicus | reverse complement strand
TCCCTACACAGTTGGGGTATAGATTTTAACACATAGAGACATTCAAATCATCTTCACAGCAGTGAACTGAGTGATTTAATGAGGCTGAAGAAAGGTAAGATTGATTGAAAAACTCTGGAGTATACGGTATCTCTTTCTCAGTTGGCAGTGTGTATATTGTAGAGAGAATGGTAGATAAATGAAGAAATAAGAGAGCATCAATCAGTCCTTTATCATACCCTCTACTGCTGCTAGGTCTTCGTCTAACGTGCCATCGTGTTGTCTGTATTAAGAAAAGGACTTTGTTCTTGTCAATACATGTATACAAAGACGCTAGACTGATAAGGGGCCAGTCAGCTGCAAACTCTGACAGGTCTCTGTTTATTGCCACATGGATGTTTTTTTTTCAACACAATAAATAGATTATATCATCACAAGTGATGCCTTTTTGTGTTGTGTATGGCCTGCATCTGTATTTCCTTAATTATAGTAGATATTTTAGTGTTGAAACACTTACCTTTTACATTGATAAGAATATACTCTGCCTTTTGAAAAGACAGGACTCAAAATGGCCCATATAGTTACCATGAGATTCTATAGGCATAAGTATCAGTCTTACAAAGAGAAAAGCTGAAATTATTTTGAGTTATCTTAGGTTGCAGTGCTGTAGAACATTATCAGAGAAATAAAAGGATAGTCAAACCAAGATAAACCACAGTGGAATTAGTCCAGTAGTTAACTTTAAGCTAATACCAGCTTAAAATACATTGTCCTACAAATTAGTTCTAACCAACATGTGGTCCCGATGAAGTATACATGCTGTATATCTTACCTATCTGAATAAAAGGTCTCACTGGAAGGAGATCCAAAGTTCATCTGTCCTACTCTTTTTTCTTAAACAATAAGCTCCAGGTTCTTAGCAAATGCGTAAGAAATGGGAAATGAGAGGAGATATAAGTGGGCAGCTTCCAATAGTGAAAAATGTCAGGACTTCCTGAGCTGGAGGTGACTTTTGCTGTGGTTTGGTTGGGAATTTAATTTTCTTTACAGCAGCACATATGGTACTATGCTTTAGACTGGTGGCCACAACAGTGTTGAGAACACTCCAATCTTTTAGCTATTGCTGAACCATGCTAAACCATGCCTTCTCTGTTTCTCATTCTGTCGTGCCACTGAACAGGCTGGAAGAGTACACACAAGGACAGATGACCTGAAATGGCCAAAGAGATACTTCACTCTATATAAGACCATGCTGAGCAATAAAACTTGGGTGGTAGCTCTCCCAAATTTGCCATTTCTTGAGAACTGGCTAGGCATCAGTCTGCTGGTGGAGAGTGATTGCTTTTGTGTAATTTGACGGTGGGCTTTTTTGCATTCTTTTTTTGTTTGTCCACTTTATTTATTAACCTGTCTTTTTATCAACCCAAGAGCTTTCTCTCTTTCGCCCTTCTCCCCTGCATCCTACTCAGGGAAGTGAGCAAGTGATTGGGTAGTCCTTAGCTGCTTACTAGGGTTAGCATACCCCAAGTATCTTACACTTCAGTAGCCTGTTCTTTATTAATTTATTCTCAATATAAATGATTCCCAGTACTTTTCTCCACTCATAAAATTGAGTAGATTTATTCAATTTTTAATCTGTATCTTTCAACAACTCCTCATTCCTGTACTGTGAGAGGCATAAATGCAACAGTGATTTATGTAATGTTACAGGCATTTTAAGCATTTGTGTTCAGTGCTGGTAGGGTCGACATCAGTTTACTTCAGAACCATGTGAAAACACAGAAAAAGGGAGGAAAAACAGAAAATACAGTAGAAATATTGGCAAATACAGGAAAGGGATGAGCCAGTCTCAAATCTCGGATAGCTGGAGATTTCACCATCATTACATGGCTCTCATATCCATCTTATGAATCTCTCACCTGAATCTCTCCCATTGTCCAAATGCATGACTGTTTTTTCTATCCATGTAAGAAGGAGTGATTAACCCACAAGAGATCGTCTTGCCTTCAAAGGATGACTTTCACTGTTTTTCATAACTAACAGAACACTATTATTAAAAAATTATTCTGATACGTCTTTCTAATTTTTTTTAACTAATAAGATCCAAAGATCATTTACTAGACAGTTGAGTAGATGCTTAATTTTAGCAGAAGTTATATTGCCAAGCATGATCAGTGCCGACAACACCAGGCATCAAGGCTCAGCTCCTGAGATGGAGCCCTTTCTTTACTAGATATCACTACATTGTTGTTTCCTATAAATTATTCTTCAGGTGCAAATATATGCCTGTGCATCATACTCCCTCCTGAAGAAAATAACCAAAACTGTTTTCACATCTTTTGATTCTAATAAAGTTAACTGTCTAAAAGAAAAACTTTTTATTCAAGGTTTTTGAGTAATTTCTTTCTGCTAGAATGAGCACTATAATTGGCATAACGACTACAAATCAAGTTGCAGCAAAACATTAAGAGATATGGTCTGAAATTAGATCTGATGTCCCAGCACGGACAGCACATTTCCTTAGATGCAGAAATAGTAAAAAAAATTGCACAGAAACAAAGTTATCCCTCTTAGAAACTAAACATAGTGAGTCAGATTTTGTTGCTGTTGTTAAATTTAGATTTGTAAGAGATTAATGTTATAAATTTGTGGATTATTAAATAGATTTCAGTTGCAGGATAGAACCACATAAAAAGCAGCTAGAACAGAATGAAGTATTAATATTTTTAGTAGGTGTATGAATGCTACTAATTATAGGTACTGTCAGCTCTTCCACTGTGGGAAAATTGATATGTCTTGATCTTTCTCTACTTCTTTAGGTCAAGTTTGCATTAATCATATAGATCTCAGTTTCTGTTGCAGGAGCTTTACAGCTCTACTATTCTGCTAGACAAATTCTGTTTTCATTCACACCAGTTAGAAAACAGAATAAGTACAATGACTTCAATGAAATTGTCTTGGCTGCAAACCAATGCAAATGATAACAGAATTCAATCCATTTAGTACATCATGCCTGCAACAAATTCTCTTCAGTGTCTAACAGAGCTGGATTCTAAGCCCTTTTAAACCATTTCCTCTTACTGCTGAGGGCAATTTCTCTGCCATCATAATGAATGTTGTTTGTCATTAATGCTTCTCATCTTCTAAGATACCATCAATGCTTTCTGTGACATCTATATGCAGAAAATATATGAAAAATCCTGATGAAAAATATCTTTGCTGAAGAATTACAGATATGAGGAGGCAAGGAGAGGACTGGGTGAGTCAAACACCTTCTTCTTTAGTGCCTACAACAGAATAAAATTAATTCAAATCTCACTAGCCCTTGGGTATCTGCCTATACCTGTGACATAAGTTGCTTTGTGTGCCCACAGAGAGACTGACAGCATAGTATTGTTATCAGTTGCTCTAGCTGCTCCAAAAGGAAGGATTTGTTTAGCTGGTATAAAGGCTGGCTTCACAATAATATTTAACAGATTAGATGTGGGCTTTTGAAATAAATCCCCCAATAATCCCCACTTTGAGTAGCATGGTTATCTTTGGGGGGTAACTTAACTGGACTCTTTTTAGATTAAAGTAAACCAAGACATGCATCCTAAGTCTGCTCTTTCAACTAATGGCAACCAATGTGTGGGACCTGATTAGAGCTAGTCTGAAATAAATCTCCACAAAATGGATACAGTGGACATCAGTTCTTTAGTGTCTGCTGTGCAGAGTGGACTAATACTCCTTTCCCAATAAGACATGGCTTTGGATTCCATGACTGCTAATCACAGTGTGACATCCTACTGATAAATGCTCCCTTTTAAAAAGAAAGACAAAGTTCAGAAATCAGCATCAGAAGGACAAATAAACAAAGTCTAGAAAAACTGTAATTAAGATTATACAGAAAACCTTAATTAGCGCATTCCCAGTGCACAGACAGGTATTCATACCTGTGACATTTAGGTGTTAAGATTGCCTGTAAGTATTCAACCCCCCTTTTCACTTCTCCACAGGATCCCTTCTTCCTTCATGGATACTGCTCCCTTTTCCAACCAGTGTTTCATTTTCCTCTTAGTGTAAAACAACCTCACCCAACCTTCCCTGCACATCACTCAGACCTACAGTGAAAAATGAATTATTAAATTGCATCATCCGATTCATTGCTGCAAAATGGAGCTGTTTTATGGATGTCAGTGGCTTTGCTACTATTGAGACTTCGAGGTACAAGATTAGACTATCTGGCTCTTACAGCTTGGGCATAGGACCATAGCATTCACAGCTCAGCAGGATATGGTCATTTGGGGCAACCAACGAAAAGGCTGCTTTTGTGTTGTGTTTAACACTACATAACGTACATTTCCTGATTTCTGATCAAGCAGACAACAGTGAAGATTACATTTTAAAAGGTTTGCTGTGTGGTGCAGCACAATAATGTACTACCCTGCCATGATTTATAAAAGGGTTTTATCTTATTTTCAAAATCTTTAGCATAGGCAGCAAACCCTTTCTTTTGTTTCCAGAGACGAAAAGTTTAAAATTACATTGAACAGTCTTCTCTATAGCTTTTGAAGCAATAATTTTGTTTCTTATGTGTGATAAATCCTAATAGAGACTAAGGATCCAGAGTTAATAATTTTAACGTATATTTAACAGTAGTAGTATTTCTAATAACAACAGTTTGTATGCAGTTTAAAAGATAATTCAAAATCACTAGTCAGAACTAATGTAATCTTCCTATAATCCTTTTCTTTTGTCAGAGATATGGACTTTGCCCCTTCATTTTTGAAGTATGAGTGAATGTCTAACACTTGCTTGTATCAACAGTGAATTGGATGTATATCATGGAAAAAAATTAAGATTCTGACGCAGCTAGGAAGGACAGTAGCAAATAAAGTTTATTACTTGCAAGCAATATCTTATTTTGTGTTCCTAAAAATCAATGCTGTGCTTTAAGGGTGATAAAGGATTAGTCACTAGTGGCAAGTAGATAAATACTACACAGATAGTATGGTTACATCTAATTATTAGAATATGGACTTTGGAAATTTATTTCATTGTAAATGAAACCAGGAATTTCCATTACTTTAAAACAACAGTATATAAAAAGACTCCCTCTTCACAAAGGGTAAAGCTCATAAAGTATTCAGAGAGAGTGTAATGTCTGCTTTTGCTATAAGGCAGTTATAATAATCACAGACATCAAAATCAAAGCCCTTTTAAAAATTATTTTCCTCCCGAAGTACCTACCTATGATATTACAAACAACCATATCTGCCTCTTGGCACCTATTTAAGATATACTTGGCAAATGAAAACTGAATTAACAGTAGTACTTTAAAAATCCCTAAGGCAATACTGAAACCCTATATGCTTATAGGAAAAAATAGTTATTCTCCAAACAGCTGGCAGCACCATCTCCAGGCTATCTAGTAATAGATGCCAATGAAAATTATTGCATATTTCTTTCTTCTCACTAGATAACCTTCAGGTATAATTATTTCAGGTTCTCTGATTTTCTGGTTTTCTTTCTGTACATATTACATGTAATAGCCTCAACACCAAAACTTGCATGTTAGTCACACACAGAATATTTTAAAATATACCCAAGGTTTCATTTATTGTTCTGGCTGAGTGTATGCCATTGTTCAGTTCTCTGAGGAACAGAAATGACCCCAAAGATTGGGTCCAGTCCTTGGCAGAGATGCTAACTGAAGACAAGGAAAGTCCATTGAAGTGTATACTGTAAGCATTCTTCCTGCACTAGTACATTTTGAGCAGCTTTTGGCCATTTGTCTAACTCTATCCTTTGTTAGGCCCATAGTGTTCCCCAGTGCTTTAGTGTTCTTCAATCTCTTTTCTTCGACTTGGCAAAGCAGTCCTGCCTTACGGGCGGAGTGAGGAATTGTGCACACACGGCCATGTCTCCTAAGATGAACCGGCGGGGAAGTTGACCGGCCTGGCTGAACGGGCAGCTCTTGTTGGGACTCAGGAAAAAAAAGGAAGAAAGGGCAGGCAACTCAAGACAAGTACAAGGATCTAGATAAGTCGTGCAGAGAGAATATCAGAAAGGCAAAAGTCCAGCTAGAACTCAAACCAGCTACTGTCATAAGAGATAATAAAAAGGTCTTTACAAGTACATTAACGACAAAAAGAGAGCCAGGGAGAATCTCCACTCTTTATTGGATACAGGGGAAAACATTACCAGTAATGAGGAGGAAAATGATGAGGTACTTAGCACCTTCTTTGCCTCAGTCTTCAATAGTCAGATCAGGCATCCTCAGGATATTCAGCTCCCTGGGTTGGATGACAGTGATGGAGAGCAGAATGAACTCCCCATAATATAGGAGGAAGAAGTTAAGGACCTGCTGTGCTACCTGGACACTCACAAGTCCAGGACCAGATGGGATCCACCCAGGAATGCTGAGGGAGCTGGAGGAGGAACTTGCCGAGGTACTCTCCAACATTTAGCAGCAGTCCTGGTTAACAGGGGAGGTCCCAGACAGCTGGAGATTTGCCAGTGTGATGCCCATCTGCAAGAAGGGACAGAAAGGGGATCTGGGGAGCTACAGGCTTGTCAGCCTGACCTCGGTACCTGGGAAGATAAAGGAATGGATCATCCTGTGTGAACTCACAGGGTACATGCAGGACAACCAGGGGATCAGGCCCAGACAGCGTGGGTTCATAAAAGGCAGGTCCTGCTTGATCAACTTGATCTCCTTCTATGATCAGATGACCTGCCTACCTATGAGGGAAAGGCTGGGGGTGTTGTCTACCCGCACTTCAGTTAGGCCTTTGACACCATCTCCCATGACATTCTGCTAGAGAAGCTGGTGGTTCATGGCTTAGACAGAACTCTTTGCTGGGTTAAAAACTGTCTGGATAGCCAAGCACAGGGAATTGTAGTGCATGGAATTAAATCCAGTTGGTGGCCAGTCACAAATGGTGTTCCCAGGGCTCAGTATTTGGGCCAGTCTTGTTTAACATCTTCACCAATGACATGGATGAGGGGATTGAGTGCACCACCAGTAAGTTTGCAGATGACATCAAATTGAGTGGGAGTGTTGGTCTGCCCAAGGGTTGGGATGCTTTGCAGAGGGATCTGGACTGGTTGGATAGTTGGGCCAAGGTCAACTGTAGGTGATTTAACAAGGCCAAATGCTGGGTCCTGCACTTCAGTCACAACGGCTCCATGCAACACTACAGGCATTGGGATGAGTGGCTAGAAAGTTGCCTGGCAGAAAAGGATCTGGGGATGTGAAGTGCTGGGTTTAAACCCACAGCCCTGAATGAGAGTTGTCATATGGATGATGCTCACCACCAGGAACTTCCTGATTGCTTTTCACCCAGGGTCTGGCCAGCCTTGGGTGGGAACTGATTAGGAGATCACTAGCAGGTGTACCCACCTTCCACATTAACTTGGAGGTGGGGCAAGAAGCCACCTCTATAAGAGCTGACTCTGCTTGCAATGAGGTTGGGTGATGTGTTCATGCAGTGCATATGGTGTGTGGGGTTTTGGCCATTGAAAGGGCTCCCTGATTCTTCATAGCAAGTGGACCTCCCAGGATGGTGGGGCCAGCTGATTAGACTGATCACCTGGGTCCTTCCATCTACCACAGCATGGTTCTGGAGTTAGCTTGCTCCCTTTTGCACACTCTAACATATGAGTGAATGTATTGACTTATTCCTCCATCCAGTGGTCTGGCATGTTGGATTGTTGCTATATGACTTAGGAGCAGAGGGAGGGCTTTGGCTGCTGGGTTGCCTGTTGATGGTAATATCCTTCATAGCTAGGCAAACGGTCAGCAGAAGAGGGTGTTGGTGGACAGCCAGCTGAACATGAGCCAGCAGTGTGTCCAGGTGGCCAATAAAACCAAGAGCATCTTGGCCTGTATCAAAAACAGTCTGTCCAGCAGGAGTGGGGATGTGATTGTGCCCCTGTATTCAGCACTGTTGAGGCCACAGCTTGAGTACTAGGGTCAGTTTTGGGCACCATAGTGTAAGAAGGACATTAAGGTGCTGGAGCGGGTCCAGAGAAGGCCAATGAAGATGATGAATGGTCTGGGGAACATGTCTTATGAGGAGTAGCCGAGGGAACTGGGATAGTTTGGAGAAGAGGAGGCTGAGGGAAAACCTTACCACTTCCTACAATTCCCTGAAAGGAGGTTGTAGTAAGGTGGGTGTTGGTCTCTTCTCCCAAGTAACCAGCAGTGGGAAGAAACAGGCTTAAGTTACACCAGGGGAGGGTTAGATTGTATATTAGGAAGCAAGAGTGGTAAGGCTTTGGAACAGGCTGCCCAGGGAGGTGGTGGAGTCACCATCCCTGGAGACGTTCAAGAAATGTGTAGATGTGGTACTTCAGGATATGTTTCAGTGGTCATGGTAGCGTTGGGTTGATGGTTGAACTGGATCTTGGCAGTCTTTTACAAACTCTATGATTCTATAAATTTGGCAGCTATATTTAAGTTCCTGTTAGTTTTAATTCTTTTTAGTTCCTGCTTACCTAGGTGACTGTTTTACTTTTCTTGCTTAATTTTTTTGTTGATCTAAAACCATGGTAAGCAAGTGTGCAGAGATAAGCAAGATATACATTAAGAAATAATATATATATTTTATAGTTTATCACAATCTATTGTGCATTGGGGATACCGGAGTGTTTCTTTTATGCTTTTAATATTTGTGTATATGGAGATATCTTTTCTATACTTATTCCAGGCTAAATTCTTATTGCCAGAACATGAGTAGATAGAACACAATAAAGTATCATTAATAATTTGCAATACTAATATATTTTCACTTATACTAAAGGTTCTGCTATACTTTACAGTGATATTAGTCTACTGTATGCATACTGATAGGCATTATTGTTTTCAAAACACCTAGCACCACAAGAATATCCTCTTCCCTGATTCCCAGGCAGAAAGACTTAATTTCTACCACCATAGAATCGTAGAATGTCTGGGCTGGAAGGGACCTCCAAAGGTCATCTAGTTCTACCCCCCAGCCATAAGCAGTGACATCTCCAACTAGATCAAGCTACTCAGAGCTTCACCAAAGTATTATCTCATTTCTAATGCACTTATCCAAAGATTATCTACATCTATTTGTATGATAATCTGAACCTTTCCTATATGAACAATTGTTTACACAACCTGGAAGTACAGTAAATGAACATACAATTATTTCAAATAAAACCATGATACCATTAAAGAAAACTGATCTTAACAGCACTTCCTGAACCACTAATTTAATTGCTTTTGATCCTAATTACTCTTGTTCATGACTCTCTGTAACCTCTGTTTATGTCTTTCAATTCTACTATTAAACACCTTCTACTCCACCTTAAATCAGAATTTGCCTTTGCTTAAAACATAGTAGTATAGGTTCATTCTAAGCATAGTCATCAAAAAAGTATATTAGTTTAGACTTCTAGTCAACGTACATGGACTACATTAATAACAGTTAATAGTACCTATATCCTCAATGTTTTAGTTCACAAAAAAAAACTTATATTAGGTGAAAGAAATAGTCAATCTGTTCCATAGTCTTCTGACAGTATCAAATGCTTCAGCAGAATTCCTTTCCCATAGTAGAGCCATTTTCTCAAATACTTAGTAATTTAATACTATCCTTTTCATAAGCTTATGATCTAAAGCTTTGAAAAAAGTGTTTAAATAGTTAACTCCTGATGATTCTATGGAAATTATTACGCTAGATGTGTATAGGAATGCTCTATATTCTCTTAGACATTTGTATTCCAGATGATTTACATGAAAAACATGAAGTTACATGTCCTAATGTATTTTAAATCTTCTAGTATTCCAGATACTTGATATTAATAAATACAATACAGATAAATAATAAAATACAGTTTAATAATAAATACAGATTATTGGTGTTTTCCTGGTTTGACATGCATATCTTATGTCTTTATGGCTTTGGATGAATTGTCCTTAGATTATATGAATGTGTCCACACATCTGTTTTGTTTTTTTAGACAATTCACTCTTAAATACATAACTTGAATTCACTTCTTGGCCTGTGGAATGAAGGTAGTTTCCTTCTTATAATCAGTCTTGGGCAAAAGAAGACTACTATTAATATTTAGGAATGTTTATGCTTAAGTGATGGAAAAAAATGTTGCAGGTGGTTATTTCCTCATTTTTCTTTTTGTTTCTTCCTTGTTTGGGCAACAACAAGCTATAACATGATTGGTAATACAGCTGTCATCACAGATCTAGGACAGCAATCCTGATGTTAAACTTATGTGGAAAAACTTCTTTTCTGAGGTTATGCTATAATCAAAATGCTTCACTGAAGTCACCAATGTAGTCAACAGGATATTTTCCACTTATTTCAAAGGACTGTAGATTCTAACACAATATAAAATTAAGAATAAACTGCATAATGTTCCTCCAGTGATGGAAAATCTTCACTTCCATAGTTACTGCTTAGAATATCATGGGAATCTCTTCAGAATATAGGATTACAAGACTACACTTGATTCACCGTCTGACAGGCAACTTCTCAATTACAGTTTGGCTGAAATGTTATAATCCTAACCTCCACAAACTTTCCTCTCTACAGTGAGAGATTTCTGTTGCAGCAAATAATTTCTGTATTTGCTATATTTATTTATCTTTGCATTTGTGGGAATGCAAAGATAGAGAAAAGGTAGAAAGTCACCAAAATACAGATTTTTAGGGGATATTGAGCTGTCTCAAGATTTATTTTACAAACCTTTACAATACATAAGAAGCAGATAGATAAAGTTAAAATACAAAGTACTTTCTGGATAGGCAACAGCAGCAGAATTCAGTACTTCGCAGTATTTCTAAACTTTATTCAGTACACATTTTTTCCTATTTTTCTGGTGAATGAAAGAATAAAAATTACTTTGTAGGATATCCGCACCCTTTAACTAAATTAAGGGGTTTGATTCTAAACATTGTAAGTACAATTTATTTTTATCTAAATTCAGTCTCCAAATTTACATGACCAGTCCAAGACAGGCATATTACAATGACGAAAGGCAGGTCTCTTCAAGTGATTCATTGGACATTTAGGGAAGGATACCTATATTTTGGGACCAAAGCATTTAACAGTGTTCCAAGCATATACTTCACAATATGAAGAGAAACAATTTTCTTCTAGTTTGACCCAAGCCACATATTTTACGCAAGACATTTAGTAAGTACGTTTGTGTCTTAATTCTTTAAGAAATACTCTATTGTAAAGTGACAGGCCAGTACTACCTGACAGTCAGAGCAAACCTTTAATCCTCTAGCCCTACCCTTACCAGTCCAGAGTCCTAAGCACATCTTAAAATTATTTTCCAAATACATTCAACAGGGATCTATAACAGATGATAGAATGTTGCTCACTCACTCCCCCCTTGGAAGGATGAAGGAGAGAATCAGAAGGGTAAAAATGAGAAAACTTGTGGGTTGAAGTAAAGACAGTTTAATCAGTAAAGCAAAACTGTGCACACAGAACAAAAAAAGAGATTAATTCTCAACCTTCCACCAACAGGCAGATGTTTAGACATTTCCAGGAAAACAGGGCTCCATCATACATAACAATAGTTACCTGTGAGGGCAAACACCATAACCCTGAACATCTTTTCTTCCTTTCCTCCAGTTTTTATTGCTGAGCTCAACATCATATGTTATGGACTATCCTTTTAGTCAGCTTGAGTCAGCTGCCCCAGCTGTGTCCCTTCCCAGCACCTTGTGCACCTCCAACCTACTCACTGGCTTGATGAGAAGGCCTTGATGCATTGAAACACTGATCAGCAATAATTAAAACATTGGCATGTTACCAACAGTGTTTTGAACACAGATCCAAACCATAGCACCATCCAAGCTTCTATGAAGAATATGAAATCTATCCTAGACAAAACCAATACAAAGAGGCATGAATCCCTCTCCATTGTTAATTGAATTTAGAGTAAACAAAGATTAAAATATTAGTTTCCCAAATTTTTTCACAGGACGCCAACAAATTATAAAAGATTAAAGAATTTAGTAGCTAGGTCAAAAGCTTTCAAAAGATTCTAAATGCCAAAAAAATCACATTAGGGGTTTTTTTCAGAGAATTTTTTTCTAACGGTAAGTTAAAGAAAGAGTCAATAATGTGTTTTTCTAACAGCATTAGTTATTCATTTGCAATCTTTCGTGACATGACGTAGGAAGTTGAATAAAATAGGGAGAAATGTGGGTCATGCCTTATTTGTCTAGATATCTCTCTTGAAGTTAGAATTATCTGCAAAGTTTATTTGCTACATTAGACAAATGAGAGATTTTTCTTTCCCAGGGCTAAACTCATTTTTTAATTCAAGAGCATGTAGACTTTGTCCTCTGTAACGACTTTTACAGCTATTCTCTTTTGACTTTGCCTCAGGCTTATGTATTTTGAAGCTGCAAAATACAAATAGGTATCCTTTATCTAATCACAATAAGAACAGAGTTCCAAAAATTTTAATATATATTTCATTAAAACATAGAGTAGATATACAGGGTAAAATCTTAGCATTCAGCATAACGCAATATAGGTGTCAGCTATGCCAGGATGTATTTCATCTAACAATGTTAAAACCTTACACAGGTTTAATAAGTTTAGACAAACTTACTTCAGAAATATTCATCAAAGACTTTGAAACAGAAGGAACTCCACCTTATGTCTCTAAAAGCTGCAAGGTCACAGTTAACCAAATGCTAGAAGATTATTTGAAGGAATGATTCCTATATGTTTATTCCATGCTTACATTATTGTCCTCTAACGCAGAGGAGAGAAAGTGATAAAAGATGCATACTGTATATTATAGTATCAGAATATATTGGTTCTGTATTTATATCTTCATATTCCTCCTGCGTATTTTATTAGTCACTTGCAGATAAGGTACAACTCTAGGCAGACCTTTATTCTGATCCAGTATGAAGTCACTTTCTTAGATTCTTAACCTCATTTATCTATAAGGGAAACACCTGCACCAGAAATGTGCCTATGAGCTTTTTGAGGTGAGTAGATCCAGGCAGTCTTACACCTGTTGAATAACACCTCTGTATCCAGCAAATGTGAGATGTATAACCTACAAATCCCAGCCAATAGTATGAATTATTTTTTATGTTTGTGATCAATGATTGTCTATATCAAATATTTTTACCCTCACTAGTGCTGTGTGGCCAGCCAAAATATAACAGGCAGCCGGAATCTATTTTTGTATGATACAATTGTTTCAATAAGTTTCTCTGCTGATTGATTTATTACAAGCATATTAGGAAGTGAAGCATTTATGCTCTGTCACCAAACAAGTTGACTGGTCTTGATTAAAATATTTATGCAAAACCCCAACATTTATGGATGGAACTTAATTCTCCCATAATTCCCAGCATCATTAACCATCCTACGGTTGTCTCTGTTCACAAGACCTTTGTTGGCCCTTATGATTTCAGTGTGGTTTGGCTTCATAAATAGCAAGGTGGAACTAAGTTTTCTCTTGCAGAATCTCATGGTAGTTCTATTCCATGTTAATGAGTAGAGCTGGATCTTGCATATGCTTAATACAATGCATGGCTTATATGAGCATTCTGGCAAAAAAATTAGTTTCTACAAATGTTTCCTACAGAAAGAATAACAGCTGCTTTGCACGTGCGGATCAATCACTACAGTTGCAAGCATCTTCTTTCTAACTATGTTAAACTCTGAATAACTTGCATGTGGAATGTCACAACAAAATCAGATGTTCAAGTCAAAATCATACTGATGGAAGAATCCTCAATAAATACCACTGAGGACAATTGATAACATTAAGTTCTAAAACCTGTAACACAGATTCCAGGGTAAGACAATCAGTGATTCAAACTGTTAGGTATTAATTGCATAATAATACATACAATATTTTCACAGCATGATAACCTTTCTGCACTATGAGAGCCTATTAAAATGCCTTAATTCTTATTCTATGTCCAAATGTGTTGAGAAATTAGGGGTTTTTTTACATTTTGAGAAGGAAACAAAGGTAAAAAGTGAGCAAGATGTAAGTTAGCCATCACCACGCCAGAAATAACTTTCATGGTATGCAATAACATTTTTTAATCGGTACATTCTGCCAAAATCCTGTTTGGAGGTTATACAGGCCACTCTTCTCCATCTTGTAATAATCCACCCCTTACAAATGAAACAAAATCCACTGAGTTGTGTGGACACTGTGCTCCAGATTTGTTCTCACAACTGCTAACCAGAAAGAAAGAATTATTTCCTCAATCTGCCAACTGCACTCTTGCTCTTACTGTCCAGAAGCCTGTTGCCTTTTTTTTATACCAGGACCCCCAATTCCTTTCTTGCAAAACTACTTTCCAAGGAATTGGACTACAGCTTGTACTCGTGTATAGGATTTTTTTCTTTCCAAAAGGCAAGATTTTGCATTTGTTAAACTTCATGAGGCTCTAGTCAGCCCATTTCTCCAGTCTGTTATTGTCTGAATAGCAGCCCTGCCCTCCACCCTGTTGACTGTCCCTTAATTTTTTATCATCTGCAAATTTGCTGCAAGTGCTTTCTATCAGGTAGTTCATAAACATGATAAATTGGTATTGGCTCAGCTAGCTCTTCATTGACTAATGACAGGCTGCTGGCCATGCTTTGCACTGCCACCACAAGCCACTAAGTCTGGTGGTCCAGCCAAATTTCCACCTACCTTTTAATCCACTATATTGGGTTTGCATGGCAAGGTTTTGGTAGTGGGAAGAGCTACAGAGGTGACCTCTATGAGAAGTGTTGGAAGATTCCCCTATGTTAAATAGAGCCAGTGCCAGCCTGCTCCAAGACTGACCTGATGCTGCCCAAAACCAAGTCAATTAGTGATGGTGGTAGCACCTTTGTGATAACGTATTAAACAAGGAGGGGAAAGAAAACTCAGCACAATTGCAACTGTAAAGAATGAGAATGTGAAAGACTCCACAGACACCAAGGTCAGTGAAGAAAGGGAA
>NW_008616974.1:0-879 GCF_000691845.1 Merops nubicus | reverse complement strand
CAGGCTCTGGAGCAGAAATTCCATTGCAGTCCATGGTGAAGACCATGGTGAGGCAGGTAACAACCCTGCAGTCCGTTAAGGTTAACAGTGGAGCAGATATCTACCTGCAGCTAATGGAAGACCCCATGCTGGAGCAAGTGAATGCATTTGAAGGAGGCTGTGACCTTGTGGAGAGCTCATGCTGGAACAGTCTCATGGAAGACCTGTGGACCTTTGGAAAGAGAGACCCATGCTGGAACAGGTTTGCTGGCAGGGCTTGTGATCCTGTGGAGAATCCACCTTGGAGCAGTCTGTTCCTGAAAGACTACACCCCATGGAAAGAACCTATGCTAGAGCAGTTTATGAAGAACTGCAGCCTACAGAAAGGACTCACATTGGAGAAGTTCATGGAGGGCTGTCTCCTGTGGGAGAGACCCCTTTCTGGAACAGGGAAACAGTGTGAGGAAGCCTGCCTCTGAGGAGGAGGGAGCAGCAGAAACAACATGTGACAAACCTCCATTCCCCATCCCTCTGAAGCACTGAGAAGGAGATGATTGGGAGTGAATTTGGACCCAGGAAGAAGGGAGGGGGAAGGGGGAAGGTGGTTTTAAGTTTGAGTTTTTGTTCTACTCTTGTCCTGCTCTGATTTGATTGGTTTATAAATTAGATTATTTTCCCCAAGTCAAGTCTGTTTTTCCCATAACGGTAATTGATGAGTGGTCTCTCCCTGTCCTTACCTAAACCCATGAGCATTTCATTATATTATCTCTCCCCATCCAACTGAGGAGGAACAGCTTAGTAGACACCTGGTGTCCAGCCATGGTCAACCCACCAGATCCACGGATCCAAATAATGATAAATGTTGCTGCAAAATTATAATGTCATAGAATCATTTAGGTT
>NW_008616973.1:0-61692 GCF_000691845.1 Merops nubicus | reverse complement strand
GGTCGCGCTCGCGCCCCGCGGGCGGGCTCACCCTCAGCCCTGAGGGAGAATCCTCGTCACAAAGCGTTGTTCCGAGCTCTGCCGAACGCTCGGCTGTTCCCATGGGAATAGGGAATCACCCACGGCAAGCTGCCGCCGCCGGAAAACCCCCGCCGCCGGAAAACCCACAAAAATGGTCTTTTTTTTTTTTTTCTTGTGGGTTTTCCGTGCGGGGAGAAAATAGTGTTAAGTGTTTCATAATGCCGAGCGAAAAGGTAAAAGGGAGTAGTAGCAGCGAGGTGCGTAGCCAACGTAACAGCCCCAAGAATCAGGTAAAAAAGCTCTGCAAGGAGAGCAGCCAAAGGCGTTTTTGGGAAAATAAGTGAATTAGTGATTTGAAAATACATAAAATCTCATTATTAATCATACCAGGCTATAAAATGGAAGTGCTGCGTTTCTAGTGACAATGTGTAGAAATATTTAACGTTATACATAAATACATATCTATACCCTGTGGTGCTTGGGAAATTGGAGGTTTTATTTTTGCAGTGTTTTAAAACTTTTGCTTTACCTTTCACAGTTCTAATGTAGTAAGTCCCTCTACCATGAACGGTAGCAATAAGTGCACCTGTATTTAAAATCAGATTTTTAAGCATATTTATTAAATGGCAAACACCAAAAAGAATGTGTATGCTTAATGTTGACTTTAAAATATGTCGTTTTGAGCCCCCCCCTCCCCAAACATTTCAGCAAAATAGTTTCTGAAAAAAGCAATAGTGATTGTTGAGGAAAATAATGCTGCCATATTGAGAGGTTTCAGTGCTTCTTGGTTTGGGTTTCCTGTAGATTGAGGGATTTCATGTTTAGCAAACAACTGTCCTTTTTTTTTGCAGCAACAGGGATGGTGCTTTTTGCTCCTCTGTGATTGAAGTAACTACCCCAATAACTCGAGTAAGTAAATTCAAGCTTGCACATGGCCAGATGAGATTTTCTACCTTCCTATAAGTAAATTCTCTAGATATGTTGGATGTAATGGACTTTCCTGTCATGGATAAAAGTGGAGCCATTACTTGTCCACAATGTCATTTTTTTCCAGCTACTTTTAGGTGGGAAATGGGGATCAAGAGGGAGCTTAAAGCTCCCAACTTTGTGAAGTTTGAAGACAAAATAAGGAGGAGGCAGGACTGGGATTGGAGCGTGGCTGTGTGATTGGTGGAAGCAGCCAGACGGGAGGAAAACCCAAACTGTGCCCCAAAATGGGATTGACTGAGAAACTTGTAAAAGGAGGAACTAACCTGGGGGTGTGGGGCTCTTGCCTAGGAAGAGAGCTGAGGACAGACACACTGGCAAATGTGATTCTGATATTCCCTAATATCTGAGACTTTGCAGTCTTGTTGCTGTGTTGCTATCTGATTGCAACTTTTTTTTTAAAAAAAATTCAAAAATGTAGCAATGGGATTACTTGATTGATCTGGGAAGGTCTCCTGCCTACAGGGAAGGAACGTGCTGTTTGCAACGTGTTTTTCTATTTCCATTATCCGTATTTTGTCATTCCAACTGGAGAAAAACGTGGGGAATGTTCTCTTTAAATAAAGCAGGGGAATGAAGGAGGAGCAGGATGCTCGTTATTGATCTGGCAGATGTTTTTTGCAGGCTGCAATATGAACACGTATGGATTACTGGGAAAGCTGGAAAGCAAACTGCATTTTCTTTTATCGTTTTTAAAAACGAAGTTAGGGCTTATGAAAGGTACTGGATTCAGACTCTGGGGACTTCACTTCTCTCTTTATCCAGGAAATAGATGTTGTACATCACAAGCAGAGGCAGTGGAAGTATTAAAGATATCAAAGTTCTCATGCTGCCTCGCTGTACTTCTCCTTGACCAACTGAAGGTACATATGGGGAAGGTTACTCCACACAAACTTCATCCTGTGTCTTTCTTTTGCAATATATAAGTGAGGATACACAATAAAGCTGATGGCTGTAGGTTTGCTGACAAGAACTTTTGTTCTCCATGATCTACTTTAGCAACACCAGCTTCCTAGTAGGTCTTGTTGCCTTTGTCTGGCCTAGGTCGTTCTCCAGCTCTTTGAATACAAGCACTTCTCATTTTTTAACTGTAAAATGGTGCCCTTGTACCTATGCCCTGTGTGGCAGGCTGGGAATTAAGCAGAACAAAAGGTGTTGTGTTTCTTGTTTGTGGAAGGGAACACAAGTCTGGATCACTTTTAAGGGGTGCACACCTTGCTTTGAGTGGGTTAAGGACACTGAGAGCTTTGTGGCATGGCATGTGTTCCTGTTAAGAGTTTAAAGGCATACAAAATACTTCCTACACGTGCAAAGTTTCCCCAGTAGTGTTACATTTCCCCATGCAACACCTACACAAGTAACCACAAATGTTTTCACCGGGCTGGTCAATGAAACTAACAAGGAAAACTGAGAGCTTTTTTGTTCTGTTTCAGCATGAAAGGTAAAGTAATACCACTTGCAAAAGCATGAACCCACCTCTCAAAGCTCTGTGCATATCTTTAGCTTTATATAAATAATTTTAAGCTGTGCTTTGTTGACTGAAACGTGCTACATGCAAATGTGCATGCAGTTTGTGAGTCCTGATACAGCTAAAGCTGATGGAATTTACTGGTTTATTGTCTTTACCAGTTTTTCTGAAAATGCATGTGTTATTTAGACTTCTCTAACAAATGTTTTCTGAATATTTTTCTGTAATTTTCTGTACTTAAATTCCAGCTGCAGTGATTTTTCTTAACCTAATTTTTAAAACCTTTTCTAATGTATTCCTTGTGCTATTGCATTTTACCACCTCAGAAACTAAATGCAGTTTTAAGAGTAAATTCTGCAATAGTTTAGAGTCTTCTGGAGTGTAAACAGTAGGTGTGTATTGGCTCTACAACACTGGATTTCGGGCCCTGCTTCTGAGGAGTGAGGACTGATGGATGTTTTTTCTTGCTCTGTAACATGTGGGAGGTTTGCTGAGTAAGGATGTGGCTTCTTCTGTGTCCTGGAACTACATGATGTGTTCTTGGATGGAATGTCAGGGGATACCTGGGACTGAGAGCTAACCTAGGAACAAATCCTGGGTCAGAGCTGAGGTCTCTTTACTCACAATCTCTGAAGGCGTTGAGGGAGCTGAGGATACATGAAGCAGCCTTCCTCCCAGCATAGCCTCAGTCTTGTGCTAGTAGCTTCTGTGGAGGCTGTGTCTGGATTAACAGCCACTAGGAGACATCTGCTCCATCACTTTGTCTTGCTCTGAAGCCATGTCAGTTCTTGCCCTCTGTCCAGTTCAGGAGCTGCTGTAGGGAGTTTTAACAGTCCCAGCTTGGATGTATCTGGCACTGGAGAGTATTGGGATGGGTCAGCAGAGACGTTCTGCAGTGTTTGGAGGTACATGAACTTGGAAGGGAGGTGTGTGTGACAAGCAAGGCTGTGTTCCCAGAAGACAAAACAAAGGGGTTTTTGGTGTCAAGCAGGTACTAGGATGGAAGGATTGATGTCTCTCACAAGGAGGAAAGGAGAACATGAGGTCTGTTTTATTCTCCTGATCAGTGGCTTTAGAGAGAGGATAGGTTTGGACAGGCTTGGCTGGAGAATGGTACTTTTAGATAAGCATCTAAGTATTTTATATTGTGTTGAAATAAATTTGAATAAAAACTCCTGAGTTTCTGGAGGTCTTTAATTATTACATCTTAAAAGAGGCTTGACGTAATTTTTATACTTTAGTGGTTTCTTCTGCTGAATTATTTAATAATAGTTAATAACTTGAGCCAAAGAACTCTGTATACTTTGCTGATGTGCTAGAAAAGGTCAGCGGGGAATTAGCCACAATTGCAGTTAAAAGCAATATACTGTATTTATTACTAAAGACCTGGTACAATAAATAATGGTTTTTATATGTATTCTCAAATTTTCTGAAGGCAAGAAAGATTGCAAAGAACTCCATAACATAATGTACTCTGAAGAAACTAACGTGTGACGCATGGGAAGGGTTTGAAATGAATTCTCACATCCCTTGGTTTGTACTCGTGGGTGTTTTTATGGTATTTTATAGTGTCTTGTGAGTATCTTTCAAACGTGAATTGAGAGAACAGCACTCCTGTGAAGGGGCTTTGTCAGAGAGTCATTGTCAGAGAGATTCTCTACTTACTGGACAGAGACTCTTTTGAACTGACACATGCCAGGTTCAGCTTCCTCTTGTCCTGTTGCTGAGACATAAGGTACAGGCAGAGGTCAAAGCCAGAGACTTCTGGAACTGCAGCTTCACCCTCCCACAACTGCTTTGCTATAAAGTTGCATTCTGTCCTCCATGCCCCCCACCCCTAAGAAAGTTGTGAGTGGAGAGACAGATTTTGATTTAAAACAAACAAACCCAAACATCCCTGCTCCCAAACTCCAAGACCTCCCCATCTTTCAAGATTAATTGTAGCACCACGAGAAGTATAAAATGTTTATTATGTAGATATCTCAATGTATGAGGAATGTAGGTCAGAGAAAACCTCTAAGCATTTTATTTCCATCATATTGTATTTTTATAACAATATTTTTTTTAAATTGTGTGCATTTGCATAATAAGTATCTTCTTTTCCCCATTAGTAAGAAAGTCTCCTAATTAGGTTTGAATCTTCTCTATTATTACTGTGTAGCATCTAGGTCCTTCAAGCAAAACAGGGCTTGAGTTGTGCTTGAGTTTTTAACGCCTTACAGTAAATAAACCTCTCTGACAGGGGAGTTTATAATGTAAAATAGCTGAGAGGAAAATAGAAATAAATACTAATTCATGTGATGTGGAGTCTGTTTGGTACAATACACCTGCTGTAGGGTCACTTTTTATTTGGACTCATTCTGTACATGGAGAGAGTGCAAGCACACCATACGTCACTGTCCAGCACAGAGCAGTTCCCAACTGCTGCCACACGTGGTGGGGAGCTGGGGCTGATGTGCCATGGGGTGAAGTGTTGGTATCTCACCACGTGTGGTGCAGACATCTGATGAGCTTTCCAGAAGATACAGCAGTGTTGATCTCCATTGCTCCTTGGAACAGGATGGTCCTTACTCTGTTGAGTGTCTCTTCTGACTCTTCAGGTTTTTGTTAGGCTTCTGTACTGTGTCTTGGTGTTTTTCACTTGAGCTCTTATTGTTACTATTTCAGCTGTTTCTCTTTAGTTTGCATTTTCCCTTTCCCAGGTGGCTTTAGCTTAGATAGTCTTTCACAACTTGGCAAACCTGAATGAACATTACACAGCATCCTGCTCAAAGCCTGGCCTTGACTCACAGGTATCTGAGCCCGTGGGCTTCAATTACACTGGCAATTTTACTGCTTCAAGAAATACCCAGTTAAGAGGTATGGTGAGATCCCTCAGTGGACTCACAGACGTTACAGTTCTTAGCTTGTGAATATGTCATTTTAAAAAACAAACAGAAATTAATCTTTCCACACGTTTTGGAAGGATGAAATTTGTATGTGTACCTTTAGGGAAAGGACAAAGTGGTATCTTTGAAGGTGGAGCTTTATCAGCACTACTGGTGTTACACTGATTTCTTTTTCTTATGTTTGTGTATTAATAAACTTGCTCCTTCTCAAGCATTGGCCCTTTGAAATAGGGTAAGATGCAATGCATCCAGAGTCTGTCTAAAATGCTTGAACAGAAAAATATTTTGTGGCATCATTAATGTAGCTGATAAACTGCTGCCTAGGATTTGCCTTCTGCATCCTAAAATTTGCCTCATGTCCTGTGTGGCTTTATTGCCTTCCTTTGAAATCTCTGTGGATGCATCTGAGATCTGAGTACAACTGGGGTGCTGCCCGACTTTGGGCTTAGCTCATAACACAGACATTCAGGACAGGACAGTATAAAAAACATCTGAAGTTCTAGAAGGTAGTAAGGAGTTGGGAAAACCATAGTATAGTCATAAAAATGCTTGGATATTATTGATATTAAATTCTGAATGTTTTTATATTTTATAATTTCATTTGCTTCATTTTTATAGCAACTGAGTGACTCCTGTAGGCATTAAGTAATTAAAAAAGCATTACATTCCTTTGAGTGCTTACTGAGTTGTACTTCATTTTTTTTATTTCATTTTTATTAACAACTCATGCACTAAATAGAGGGGAAAAGTTTACTGATTTTGCATGAAATTGCTAATTCCACAGCCTGTGAGTACCCATTACACCATGAAGCAAAGAATACAACTCTTTTCAACCTTCTACAAAAATGAATACATTATTTTTGTGAAAAATCACCACAATTTTTGCCCCTTAATTTTTTTTGGCTGGAATTAGTAATTGCAATGAAAGAGTACACTGTCTCCAGGTACCCTGAAATGTCAGGCTGTTTACTGCCATGGTAGGGATGGATAAGGCAGTTTTGCTTTGCTGGGTGAAGAACCAAGAACATTTTGATCACAAATATGTAAACATCATTTATATGTGGGGTGACTGACTTTCCCAATGTGGCAAATCTAGACAGATTAAGAGTCTGATGGAAATGTTGCTATGAATTCACAAATGACAGCTCTGTTTCTAGGCATGATGGACAGTGTGGTGCCTCTTTCTGTAACTAACTGTGCCTGAAAATTAACTGTGTCATCTGCATTCATGTAAAGAAACAGCTTTACAGCCTGCTAAAGACATCATATGAAGAGAAATATCCTTTGCAAGAAGGGAATTTGTTACTTGCCTATTTTAATGTGAGTTGTTTCTTCTTTGCAGCATGTCTGCTATGTCTTTGGTAGCCAACCTGATTACCCCGTATCATAAAAATTTAGTACCTTTCTACTGCAGTAGTTACTGAGTTATTGTTCATTTTGAAGGTATAATCAAGTCCATAAATTGCTAACTCTGCTGCTGAACTTAGGCCAATAATCTGAAGTCTTTTTTTTCCCCATGGTCCATCTTGAGAGTTTTTTTCCTTTGCTAAGCAGTTTAAACTGCTATTTACAAATAAGTTAAGTAGCATTATAACATGCTCATTATTCTCAGTTTATTACAGTTGTATTCCAATTGCTTGGTTATGGTCTAGGTGGTGTATTTTTGTAGTTTTCTTTTGGTATTTGTTTTTCTCTTCTTCTGAACCTACACAGCATTATTTGGGGTCATCCAGTCAATTCTACCAAGGCCTTCAGTGTGTTCTTTCTAGACCCAAATCACATTGCAGCATGGTTAGGTGGCAGTGTAGTTTGGCTCCATTAATTACATTGTTTAGTGATACCTGGAGCAGTGGCATTATTGATGGTGTGTGAGAAAGGTGAAAATTACTTTGTGCACAAAAGCTGGTGGCAGAAAATCTTTCCACGTGCAAGAACCAGCAAGGTTCACTGCAAAGGAGTACAGATAGTGTTGAACAATTGTTGTTTATCTAGAAACCAGTGGCCTTTAATTCACAGGTACCCATTGCATTTAATTTTGAAGATTAATCAATTCTTTCTTGCATATTTACTATAGGAGAGAAAAATAAAGGGGAAAATAGATTTTTTTAGATTTACTGAGATGAAAACTGTTCTTATGGTGTTGGCTAGTGGTTAGTAGTGTTCTGTTTGTGAGCATTAACCACAGTTGGCCATTCTGAAACCATGCTAGACTACAGTTGTGGTAGAAGAGCATCTGGTTGTATGAAAATATTCATGTCATGGTCCTTTGCTTGCAAGATTTTGTGCTTCAGCTGTCTTAAAGGCCATTCCTTATGGGAAGGAGCTAGAACTCTGGTAGTTTTGAACCTGCCTATTAGGAATGTCACCAGCAGACTTGTTCCAGGGCTCTCTAACCAGAATCATTGCTTTTGGCTGAGGGAACTGGAGATACTGCAGTGACTCTTGCAAAACCAACAGATACTTACTGTTTTCTTAGCCTGAAACAAAGTTCCTTGGTGTCATTTTCCCTGGGGTTTTTCAACCTCTTGATGTTCAGTATTTTAGATGCTGGAGTGTCCATGTAGATGTTTAGATTCCATGACTAGAAAACCGAGTGGAGTAGAAGTTTAAAGTGATTGACTGTGGTGGTAGATGTGACCTTAAGCAATCAAAGTGATGTTTCATGACTTACAGCCTCCATTTATAACATTTTCCATCACAAAAGAATGAAAACCATTAAGTTTTCTTGTTTCCTGAAGTGAAAAGTCATCTGCATAGAAATGTGGTCTTTTAGTCCAGCCATTTATCTGCTATACTTTGAACTGGTACAGTGGTTGAAAATTTCTGCAGATGATGTAAGCTCTCACAAGAGTCTGTCAACACCGTGCTGGTTTTGTTCTGACTCCTGGTTGTAGGTGAGAAGGCTGAAGGAGTGAGTGAAGCATTAATAACACAGTGGGCAGAAATACTTGTACTGTTAGAGCTCATGAGCTCCTTTCACAGCCCACTGATCATTTTCCCAGAATGCTTCAGCTTCGAGGAGAGCTTGACTTCATGTTGCAGTCTAAAACATAGGCTGATTCCTGATTTTTTGTTGTTGAAGGCCAAACAGATTTGCCTTTGTACTCAAAATTTTGCTGGCTCAGTGCATTTGCCACTTTTATTTACTCATATATGTATGTTTCTGTTCTGTGAAATTTTCTTTTAGAAATTGTGGGATAGCAATGGAAAAAATTTCATCCAATCTGATTTTACTTGGGTGAAATTCATGAGTTAATCAGGATTATGAAATTTTCTGTGGTTGTGAATAAGAATGTGAACAGTACTATGGGTTAAGTAAATTTTCCTCCTAGTAGTTTGTGGATTGAAGTGTCCGTTTCATAAATGGAAGATGAACCCCATGGATTAAGTCATAAGTTTTAAGGAACAAAAATGCAACTGAACTGTTAAACAAGCTTTTCACATAGCTGTCAATTTTGGTAATCTTTGTTGAGGAGCAAAGTGTCCATTTCCCACCAAGCTGAAAGAGACTCTGAGAAATTCATCTTTGGTCTTGCTCTTTTTTGGCCATAAGCTCAAATGCCATTAGACTCAGCAAATATTGCCTGAATTTAATATTCTTTGGCAAAACTATTTTTCAGTTCAAGCAATTAGATTATCAGCGTGAGGTTACTAAAAAAGAGGAGGTGTTTTCACCTGAGCCTGAGTGGGAAGTGTGGGAGCAGCAGGACTGGTTCTGTATCCTGGCTTTTTGGATGAAAGTGCTTTTTAAATCTGCTCCGTGCTGTGCAGTTTGGGCCCGTGTTTTCTTGGGTAATAGATTTGGGTACGTTACTTGTTCTTCAGTCAGGAAGTGACTAACTGAGTTTCAGCTCTGAATGTGTCCTCCAGTACCACTTGTTCACTTGGGTGCTTTGGCTATCTCACTCGTTGAACAAAAGGGACAGAGAGAATAAGGATGCATTTTTCCATGCCCTGGAGAGATGCTCCTAGAGGCAGCTTTTGGCTTATTTTCTAGTGGTAACTAAAAGTGGATGTAATACTGACAGACACAAGGTATTTTGCTGTATGTTTTTCATGGACATTTAAAAGAGTGTGGACACTCCTGAAGGAGCAGAGGGAGGGTAACTCCTGGGTTTTATTCAAAATATCAACTGCTTTTTCTATAAGCATGTCCACAGCTTTGCAGTCTCATTCAACTCCTGCTGGTGTTGACTTGCTGACTAGAATCTGAGGAAGAGAATGCATTCAGCTTGAGTAGTAAATATGTTTGATGACATTAATCATTTGCTTATATTCCTTTGTACTGTTAGTAAACCCTCTGCATAAATATAAACACTCACAGAAGCTTGTGTAAGAGTGCTGCTTACAGAAATGTCAGTTACAATGTTGTTTTTCTTAGTGTCAGTTTCTGAAAGGAGAAAGTGGATTGTGAGAGCTACAGTAGTACTTTCATCACTCTGAAAGTTAGAAACAACAGTAGTTTTTAGTAAACCTTCTTGATTAAACTAAAACTGTGTTCAGGTTCTGAGAATCAGAACTGCTAGGGGCTGGCTCAGGGAGATTTGTAAGCCAAGAGCAAGTGATTTCCCCAGGATGGTGGCCAAACGTGGCTATTAAGAGAGGTGACGTACCACAAGCCCTGTGCCCTTCCTCTCAGGGCACTGGCTGAAGAGGAAATGTATTTTTTGGGAAATTCTGTTGGCAGCAACGAGGAGACCTTGCATGCTGGCATTCCTCAGCCTGATTTTGGTTCCTAGATGGATTAAAGTGTGCTGGAATAGATAACTAAATTTTCCTTGTTAAAGTAAGAATTCTTGGACAGCCATCGTACATTTAAAAAATCTCTGTTAAACTTGGATGTTGGTTTTGTAGTTCTGCTTATTTCTAGTAGGATAAGGTTTTGTCAGACCTTCTTCCAAGGATGTTTTTCTTGTGCTCAGTTTGTGTCATGATGCTGTAACCCATTGCTTAGATGGCCTTTAGCTCTCATGGCACTGTTACATTTTTTATTTTTTACATGCTTTGAGATAGCAGGGAACAAATATTTTATGAGGAAAGCAGCCTTAATTGATAGTAGAAAATACTTTTAAAGATACAAAATACCAAATATAGACCAACTTTTCTTGTAATTTAGGTATGTCTTTGTGGGTCACTTCAAATGTATATGTCCATGCATGGTACTTTCTTACTAGTCCTCACTGATGTCACATCTGCTTGTGAGTGATGTGTGTAAAGGCTCCCACCCAGCACACATCATCTGCTCCTGGACTGTGCCCATCACTTCCATAAAGAGTGGTCCAAGGACAATTTTTGTCTAAGAAGAAAAAAAAAAAAAAAGAAAAGTGCACACTCTTCCTTGACAGAAGTACATGGTATGACTTTCACTGCCTCTTGCTTGACTAGCATGGTACTGAAGATGTTTAGGTCAAAACAACCTTGTTAGACTTGGTGTGGATTATTTCCTCCTTGGTATGGGGCTCCTATATGGCCATGTCTATACCTACAGCTGCTTCTTGACTAGAAATGCTGGCATAGCTTCTTGAAGAACAGACACCACAGAAGTCAGATTAAACAGTATGATGTGATGCAGGCATACATGTAAATGTAACATGGTGTGCAAGTCCTCCATCCCTTTTTGAGCATTAATTGCCCCAGACCATGTTCTATCACAAGGGTGGAAACAGAGAATGTTTGTAGAAATGGGTAGCTAGCACCAGGACCCCAAGAACTTAAAAAGTATGAATAAATGTATTACAATTACTGACTAATGCAGGTAATGGGTTTATGGTACTTAGAGGGCTGGACCTGTTCCCTGGCAGCCTGCAGACATTAGGGGCCCCTCATGACCAGCCTGCAATGTAGGCATTATGGAGTGATTTTTACTTTACTGCCTTTTCCATCAGATCATCCCCTTTCTTTCACACACAAGGTTAATTCACTTCTTGATCACATTATTTCCTCGCTGCTCTTTGACAATATAAAAATTCTGAGTGGACAGCTCAATCCCTCTTCCATCTCAGATTTGATTGTTATGGTATTGCCTGGCGTCCCTCAGAGGCCTCCAGCAGCCTTTGCTGCACTTTATGACACTTAAATGGCTGGGCTACAATTTCTCCATCTATTCACGAAATGCTGTTAATAACTCATTTCCAAAGAGGCCCTTCTTTATGTCTTGGCATTAAAGGATTTTTTATTAGGTGCCAGGATAGGTGACACACAGCCCCAGTAACCAAAGAGTTAATTAATCTGTTGAAATTTATTGCCTTTTATACTGCACTCAGTGTGACAGTCCCTAAGAGAAACAGATACTATATTTACAACCGAGCTGAAATATTCAGTAATATAGTCTGCATACTGACCCACTCCATCAGTGTGTGCCTCTTGCTGGAGCACCCATTAATCACCCGAGATGGATTTGTGTAATCTGTCTTCTTTCTTATTCTGAGATTCCAATAAATATTGAAATAATAATTTATTGATTACTCGGCAATATAAATGTGTAGTAAAGGCACCCAAGATATTTGCATAGTAATGCATTCGAAGCACTTTGCCTTGTGTAGGTATGAGGAGGAGAGAGGTTGTAACAGTGGTTAAGAGGGATGGAATTCCTTTGGAATGCAGAGCACCAAGTTCAGTGTTAGCAGGATATGGTGGTCAGCTGAGGTCATTCTGGAGACTGGTGAGGTATAAACTGTAACAGGGTTGTAGTTCTCTCAAATCTGCACACAGAGGGTTGGCTTGTGTTGTGTTACTGGCCTCTCATTTGGGTACCAGTAACTACAGGGGTGTTTGACTCCTTTGTTTTGTAAACAAAAACGTTCCAATTGTTTTCAAGGGAGGTGTATGTCAGAAGATAGTAGCTTTGCTCTTTCCAAAACCAGCAGCCTGGGCTGCCCAGTCTGAAGTCCTGCAGTAACAGATGTATATCTCTATATTGTAGGTGACCCAGCAGGGCAGGTGATTTGATACAACTCTTCTGTGAGGTGAAATATGGAAGGCTCTGTCAAGAGAAAGGGATTATGATAGTTTCTGGCATAAATTAGCAAATTTCTGGGGACTGCTGTAGTTCACAGCAGCCTTGCCTTAGTCCCTGGGATGCAGTATACCACGTATTTTCTGTAGTGTGGAGATCCAAGGTGTCCACACACCTAACTGTGCTCTGTACACGGGACTGCCATGGAGTATGAGGTGGGCTTTGTTGACCCTGTGCTGCCTTCCTGTGGCAATTTCTCCCTATCTCATTGTGGCTTACTCACTTGTCTTTCTTATCCCTTAAATGATAGATCAAGGCCATGGCAGCAACCCAAAGCAGCTCTGCATAACCACTGAAGTGTCATGTACGAGTAGAACAAGTTGCATTCGTTTCCAGAGCAAACCTCTGTGTTGTTTATGACCTTGTGTAGTACTTGGGACTTGTTGGCTCACTCTTGCAGAGCTTCTTTGCATGCGATGGAGCAGTAATTAGATGAGAGGACTTTCTGCTCACAATTTAGGCAAAACGGATTGTTGTCCTTTCTTTGAGAATGCCTACAAGACAAAAAAAATCTTCTCTGGCAAATCTTTTTCCCTAAGGAACTGGAAGAACCAGGCAGTATGGCTGATGACTTGCCTCTTGCTGGTAAGGTTAACCAGGTGGTGAAGTATAATTAGCATAGGAAAAAAAAAAGAGAAGAAAAGAGGTGGATAATAAATTTTCTCTTAGTTTTCTTTGTACATAAATGGAAAGAGACAGAAAACCTACAGAAAGCAAATCTTTTAAAGCTAAACAAGCCCAGTGCCAGTATTTCCTGTATTTCTGCCTATAGCTCAATTTCCCAAGGAAGCCTAAACCTGTTGGTTGCACTTTTGTTCTTTAACAAAGCTGCATCTATTGTGAATTTGATATCAGTTTCCAGGAGTGCATATTCTGTTCTATAATTCATGGTTTTAAGTATCTCAATATCAAACAAAGAGGTTTAAAATAAACTACTTAATATGGGTTTGGGGTTTGTGAATTTGATATCAGTTTCCAGGAGTGTGTATTCTCTTCCATAATTCATGGTTTTAAGTATCTCAAGATTAAACACAGAGGTTTAAAATAAACTACTTAATGTGGGTTTGGGGTCTTTTTTTTTGTACCATGTTGCTTTGAGTGATCTGAAATCGACTGCTGTAGGAAGACCACAGAATTAAGCTGCTTTGCAGCACCATTTGGCTGTTAACCCACAATTATATATTGTTACAAATATAGAATGCTTTTTGAAAGTTATTTGATCCCTGTTCTGGGGAACAGGGACTTCCATGATGCAGACTTGAGTGGTAACAAAACTGCCAGCTAGCATACTGCCATACTAGTTGAGCTGTCTATCTGTTGGAGATGCTCCTAAGCTTGAATAAGAATGCAAGTGTAACAACAGCCCTGTAGGAAAACGTGAGGAACTACTGACTGGTACACTGCTCATGGTGATTTCTAGGAGGAGACCAATTATTTAAATTCCATAGGTGACTGTATTTCTGGAAATATTTCTCTAGTTTTATGCAGAACTTTTTTTCATTGTTGTCCCTGCTCAGATTAAAATAATTATCCATCATAACTTCAGAATTTGTGTTGTCTTCTAATATTTTCAGCAGTTGCTATCTCTTTTTCAACTTGCAGCTGAAGAATCATTTTTTAACCATTTTTGCAGAAAATTTACTATTTCTATTTCCAGATGTGTCCCTAGATGACATTTTTTATTATTATTTACTTTTAGAGAAATTACAGTGTAGTAAACTGTTGTGGGTGATGGAACCCATCATTTAGGCACTGAAATAGTGTGTATGTTTTGAGTGAGGATATTCAGGAAAAAGCCATTCAACGGCTTAAAGGTTATTTCTACTTCACTCCAAATACTTTCATAATAACCCTGACAGAAATGAAGGTTATATATATATTTATATGTCTTCACTGTTATGCCTGTGAATAACTTGAAGGGTTTTTTAAGTTGATAGTCATTTGGGACTCTGTACAGCTCGGGTCTAGGGAAGTGTTACACCATCCAAAGTCAATGGCAGCTGTGCCCTTCTGTGCCAGGCCTGACTGGGGCCTCTGTCCATTTAGCCACACGATGTTAGTATCATTTGGATACTCCCAGAGGTTGTGTTTTCTTACGAGCTGCATATTACAGCTGGCAACTTGTGACAGCTGCATTCTGGCTCCCATATGTCTTATGCAAAACTGCAGGAGAATATATCTGTGCTTTTCACAGCAAGGTGCCAAAACGTCAAGAGTCACCTCTCATCATGAAGACCCTCAGAAATACAAAAGCAAAGAGCTTGGCATCCTCCCTGGTCACTGCTGGGCTGTCTGTAGAAAAGCCTCTCACCTTCCTGCCCTGGAATTGTGCAGCTGGGGGGAACCCAACCCTGGGGGACACGCAAGGTGACTCTGGCATTTCCTGATGGCTTTTAAGCCACCTTCTAAAAGTGTAGAATTAAAGCTGGGCAAGCTGTAATGAATCATTTGGGAGCCTGTAGATAATACCTCAGCAGAGCTTCACCTTGCTTAGGTTTGCCTCCTTTCGTTCTGTAACTTTTGATGGGTGCATCTGAGCTGCTTTTTCTGGTGTTTGTTCAAGATGCAACCTTCTAATTTGGTGTTTTGTTGCATCACATTAGACTCCCTTTGGAAAAAGGAAAAAAAACCCCAAACTGTAGTAGTTGATCTTGGCATCTTACCCAGCTCTTGAGGTTGTTTTTGTGTTTGCTTTTTTTTTCCTGTTGTTTCTCCATAGTTGCTACTAATCAAGAATACCTGATATTACATTAAGTTTAGAAAGCAAAACTGAAAGGCAATATGATAGTAAGTGTAATATTTAATTTACATGTGTGTCTAAAGAAATTAAACTAGTGAAATTAAATTATAGTTTACGTTGATATAATCAGGAACTAGAAGTTGAATTATACCCAGCTATAAAACCATGAACTTACACCAGATTATACCAAATATATATACCAATATTATAACAAATATAAACCATGAACCTGATAGAAAGGTGTAATTCTGCCCTTTAAAAGTTAGGGGCAGACTTCTTCAATGTAACTGTAGGTCTGATTTTTGGGTGTTTGGTTGGTGTTTGTTTTTTTTTTTTTTTAAGGTGTGGTTTATTTTTGTTATTGAAAACTACAAGAAACTGATGTATGGAATGTAAAAAAGGCAAGTAGTGTCATGGCTGTTTAACAGAGTTATTAGTACCACAGAGGAGATATTGACTGAAGAGCCTTTTCCTAAGCAGCTGCTTTTTTAGCTTACAGAGGCACATCTCAATATCAAGTTCTGTCCTGGAAATCTCCTACTCATGTTACTCAAGTTTTGAGCCTTCTGCTCACGAGATCTGTCTCAAGCGGTGCTAAAAGCCACACATAGTAAAAAATGATGGTTACCTGTTTAAAAATTAAATAAATAAATAAATAAATATATATTCGCTGAGGGTGGCACATGAAAATTTCAGATTGCTCAAGTGTGCAATTTTATCTTTTGGATTTGTTCTTATTTCAGTTATGGTAATAAAGTTTGGTGCTTCTTTGGAGAAATGGCAATATTAATACTCATGCATCCTGGTTGACTGTTTTTCTGCACCAGGAAAATCCTAGAAACTAGGTGCAGAAGGGTATAAACCACCTGATAGTAATCCATATAATGTTCTCCATACGTTCAGAAAGTTAGAAATTAGGATTGTTTGCTCAGATGTAAGTATATAACAGTAACAAGTTATGGATTCAAGTTCAGACAAAAAGTAAAGTAGCATTTTATTTATACCTTTATTCCAGAAAGTTGTATTTTGAAAAGCTTGCCATGATAATAAAATCTTTCTGCTGTATAAATAATGTCTGTCTGAGGAAAACTTTTCAATGTTGGATCATTCTAACATTAAAAAGCATGGTAATTCAGTGCAAGGGAAACATAAAACTTGGTATCATTTAAGCTCCATTTTGGTCCGTAACAGATTTCACCTGCAAAATACATTGTCTTTCTAATGTTTCTGAATATTTAATAACTATTTCAATGAAGAATTATTTGTATGAAATTACTAATTACCTTGAAGTTCCAGGACAAAGTTGTTATGGGAATCCAAGTGGAATGTATTTTTTTTTCTGTTGATTTTTTTCAAAGCAAAAAACCCCTGTTATGTATAAGTTACTCTTGACATTGAGAATGACAATACTTTAATATTCCAGAAAGAGTTCTAAGTATCTTTTAAATAATTTGCTGATATAAACATGAATAAATCAGCATTCACAGCACCCCTGTGAGTGCTGTGGCAAAATGGGTTAGAAAAGCTGCAGCTGAACACTTAAGTCAGAAATTCATCTCTTTTCAGATCAGACTGCTTCCTTAAATTATTTCTTTTCCTGTAAACTTATTTTGAAAAGCAAGGTACTTGGATAGTGACAACATCAGACGTTCAAGGCAAGGAAGTTTGCTCCTATACAAGTCAATCTGGACTTGTCCCTCCATGGTGTTGTACAAGGAGATGCCTGTGGCCTCCACTCCACACAAGGGTGTGCTGGTCCCGTGCTGGTCCTGTGCTGGTCCTCAGCCCAAGCCTGGGCATTGTCTGGGAGAGCGCTGCCGGGCATGAAGCCGTAGTGGGGGGCATGCAGCAGCTGGATATCCTAGGTGACTGTGGGGTAGTACTCGTTCTGTGCCTTGGCCACACTCCATTTGCTGCTGTTGATGTAGCTCTTCATTCTAAGCAAGACTTGCTCTTCTTTACCACTCTTTTTTATAGGGCTATTTCATCAGCAAGTTAATTTTTTTCCTGCTGCATGCACACAAGGTTGCAGCTTGTTCAAAATATTCCTTTTTCCCATTCACATTCTTGCTTCCAAGTTCTCTGTGGGCTGCTGCAGAGCCCAAACTGTGTGTTCTGTTTGCTTTTAACTCGGTTGCTGTTGATGTTGTTTTAACACTAAGCTTTGGCTGAGTTGCTGTGATTTTTCTGGGACAGAAAAAAGCAGGATATGAACCAGAGGTAGTAGACTCAGTGTCTGAAGAAGGAATGAAGTGAAATGAAAGGAAGTCAAGTGAAGGAGAAAGGAGAGGTATTAAAGGAATTTGGAGTTACTTGGTCATATCAAGTTGGGGAAGGGGGAGAGGATCCTTTTATGAAGAACTCTGGTACTGTGAATTCATACCAAAATCTAACAGAGCATAAATCCTAAAGCACAAGAAACAGAGTAGGTTTTTCTATCATACCCTTCTAAAATTTGTCATCGTTAATCAGGTAACTCTTTAGCCTGAGTGACGTGTGCTCACAGTGAAAGCTCTCTGTTGTTCTTTTTTGTTGTAACAGTTAGGGCTGATTTTCAGCAAACGAACAGCTACAAGTCTTGAAGGAGAGACCATATAATGTCCCAGAAAAGTATCAGTTTGGATTGTTTCAGCTCCAAAACTTAACGTTGGCTTTGTCAGGAAAGTATTGCAGTAATTGAGATTGGGGGGGGGGAAGAAGAAAAATTGAATTTCAGGGAATTTCTCCAGGGTGCCATTCAAAAAGAGGGATGAATGTGGAATCAGGTTTAATGCTGGTGTTACCTATCGTGGTAACTCTTAAAATGAGTTTTTCTTTGATATTTTATAACAACTGGCTATCAATAGTTTGCATCTTCTCTTTTCTATGTTGTTTATTTTGCTGATCTTATTTTCTTGGATGAAGAAATACCCTCTGAACATATAAAAGCAGACAATCATGTATTCAACTCTAAAATGGTATTATTAATTGAAGTATTTTTACTGATTGCCCTAGGAGTTGCTCTTTCAATTCAGCTTTGTATTTCCTGGCTTCTCAGTACAAATTCATCTATTAAATTCTTTTTGTATTTACCTTCTGGGAAAAAGATCATCTATGCTCTCGAATGAGCACTGGCACTGCTACTGGTGTGGTTTGCTTCTTAGGTGCAGTATGGAGAAAGGAGATAGTCTGGTTTGAGGCCCTCAATTTATTTATTCATTTAAAATAATTAATTATGTTTTGAGCTTGCATTGCTGTACCTACTAGCAGGTGCTTGGATTGGAGCACTGGTGGAAATCTCAAGATTAGTCAGAGTCAACAAGGGAATTTTTTTTTTAATTATTTAATATGCCAATAAGTAATCTTTCAGTTTAGCTTTAACTGTTTGGTTTTGTGGTTGTGTTGTTTGGATTTTTTCACAGTTTCTTTGTTTTGAATAATGAATATTCATTAAGGAACAGTGAGTTGGATGCATGTTTCTGACATGTTGCTTTTCAGTCAAGTAATCTAAACATGAAGTTCCACAGACCAGGTATATGACCTCCTCTAAAGAGCTTGCTGAAAATTGCCTCATCTTTGGATGAATTTCTGAAAACATATTGTAAAAATATTTAGGTGACTTTGTTATAAAATTAGACTGCTCTTTTAATTTTTAATTCTACAGATTATCCAATTTCAGTCAAGTGACATTGGAGTTTAGTCTCCTCCAGCTTTGGCCAGAAGAGGGAACCATCTCACTGTGTCAGCCACTGCTACCACTGCCTTTAAAACTTTTTTGCTTTTGTTTTCATTCCTGCATTGCAACTAGCTACATATCTAAGACTGACTGGCTATCTCAGGGCTCCTTCAGAAGCATACTGCTGTTTATTTACCTGAGGGCTTATTAACACCTTGTAAATCACACTGAGCCGTTTGTGTATTGCAGTTACTACCAAAAAAAGAAAAAGTGTTAACATGGGCTTGTTAACTCAAGCGCTTTGCATGTTAAGAGCTTACATCTACATTGTTTATGCACTGTTACAATAGTCGTAGTTTTACTACTAGTGTCTTTGAGAAGTGCAGTGAGTGAAAGAAGGGAAAAAAGAAGTGAACAGGATAGGTTGAGTGTTCCAGGGTGTATTAGTGAAACTTTTGCTACACAACTGGTCCACACATCCAGTGGATTTCCAGATTGCAGGGCATGGAAAGTGCTCAGGAGAGACTGATACCATCAGGGGCTTTAAGCATGGGAAGTTTGCTGCCAGAAAAGTAATTCCTCTGCACTGCATGGAAACCTTGTAGATGCAGACACTGAGTTTCATTGTTTGGAAAGGGATAAGGATTTTATTTTCCCTCAGCACATGCTATTTTTCAAAGATACCACAAGATCATTTGCTTTGCTGGTTTTGGGCCAGGACCCACCAGCCCCTCCTGCAGCTGAGGGGAGACTGGCAGGCAGAGCAGCACCAGTTGTGACCCTCCAGCTTCCACTGGCTGCCCAAGGTGGCCACAGCATCTTGTGGGCGAGTGGAGGGAGCATGGACCACAGGTCAGTTGTTCCCGTAGGGGGAGGAGGTGACATGCAGATGGACAGAAGGACACACTGTTGCTGCCTTGCTCTTCTTCCCCAGTACACCAAGACTCTCTGCAAAGTGCTTCTGGCACCTGGGACATGAAACATGCCATATTTTGCAAGCTTTCTAGCTTTAATCCACAGCTTAAGTGATGCTAGTGTCTAAATACCAAGATAACTGCTAAAAATAAATAAATAAATAAAATCAGCTTTGAACTGGTCCTTACTTGTTAGGTTTCATTGTGTTCCTGAGATGATTCACTTGTCAGGGTGCCACTTTGGTCTGGGATGAGTTGCAGAAGCCCTTGTATGTTGTGCCCTCAGGACAGCAAGGCTTCACGTTTTGGGTGACACTGCAGTGCATCAATGTGCTATGGCAAGGATTCCTTTGGCTTTAATTTTGGTTTTGCACTTCTGTTTACTACTTTACCTCAGAATTATCAAACTTTTTTGAAGAGAAATTTGATTTTTCAGTTGTACTAAATAGATGTCCCATGTATGTTTGCTGGGATCAACTGAAGCTGTAATACTTGTCATTCAGAAAAACACTCTTAGGAGGACCATCCACTTTAAGAAAATGGAGTCAAGGAGGGGTTATGACCAATTGAAAATGCTGTACTGAGCATAAGCAGGAGGAAATTTAATTGTCTGAGATGTACATTTCCTAGGGCACACGATTAATTGTAGTGGAAATGTTCAATTGCTTGTAATTTTGCAGAAAATTCCCTCCTGGGCTCTGAAACTTTGCATGCTTAGTCATAGCCTAATGGAGCATTTTCTTAGAAAGTTCAGCTAATTTTTTTTTAGTTAGACATATGGGAATAAAAACAGTTTTGGAGGACTTAACTAAAAATGGCTCAAACTGACAAAAACTTTGGATTTACATGAGACTAGTAAGGCTCAGAATTAGTTTTTTGGGTTCAGATGGGTTTTTTAGGGGGGGTTGGATTTTTATATTTTTTAAGAATTTGATGTGTGATATGCAATTCTAGGGAGAAAGACTGAGCAAGAAGTAATAAATATACTTGTATAAATACACATGACATATACTGTAACATTTACTTCATAGTTACAGCAACTTCTCACAGTGCTGACATGGCTTATGTTCAACTGTGTGCTGAAATATGTACTCAGTGTCTCCTAGAAGAACTCAATATTTAGACTATTTATGTATTGGCAGTAGCAGGGATTTATATATCTAACAAACATTCCTTTCTAGCATTTCTTTCTCACAGAACTATACAGTCTTCTCCTAAAAAGTATTAAGGCTGTGTAAGTGATTGTGAGAAAACTGATGGAGTCGAGGTGTGCTTGTTTGCATGCTATATTTGACTTTTTCAGGATATTTTTGGCATCTAGATTGAACTGATTCTTCCAATGTGATATCTAATTCACATTTTTCCTCTTCTATTACATTTATAGTATTTTAGAATGGTTTTGGTTGTTCATTGAAGAGCATCCACAGCAGACTTGCAGGCAAGTTTTGTGCTTTTAATGGCAAACTCATCTTTTATCAGCTGGATATTATGAAAGTAGAGAGAATGATAGGATGTGGATGTAGAAGTCCCTCTATTTGTGGTATATCTAAGTTTATTAACTGGTATTATATAATTCTTCTCTTCCTCAGAGAGTATGCCCATATGGAATAATTATTATCTACTTTGGAAATTTTCAGAGTAATTTTGCTACAACTTAGTTAAAAATGACCTTGGATGGAGCTAGTGGATTTTTTTTGGTCCTCCTGTGGTTACCTAAGGCAAGTTTCATTGTGTACCCAGCATCAAATCTTGGTGGTAAATCTCTAGTTAATGGAAGAGAGAATTTTGCTCTAAATGCCTGTAATTGTAGTTGTTAAATACACATATGTTAATATATAGTTAGTTTTGTTTTTCTCCTCGTGGGCTGTAGAACTCCAGTTGCAACTCTTTTATCTGACATTTTTGCAAATTCAGGTAATGGAGGATTTAGAGTCAAAGTTGTCAGTACTTATTGGAGAAGTCAAAAGTGGCTGGATTTGCACACAGATTAACAACAGAGATAGCAGCTATGGTCACAGGGGGGTTATTTTGCCTTTCTTTCTCAACTTGCTTTTTTCCCAGGTGGGGAGCTGTAGAATAAGTTTTGACTGGCTGAGACACACGAAGCCTTTGTAACCATCACCTCCCTGCACCAGCTTGTCTGTGCCTGTGCAGCACATACAGCCATAGACACCATGCTACCTTAAAATAATATTTGCTCAGATTCTGAAAATGCAGGAAACGTTTTTCAGCCATGTCTGACATTTGTGGAAGTAAAATATTACACAGTTTGGACTGAATTCCTTCCTAAACTTTGCAAAAGCAGTTTTGCTCATTAGGAAGAGGGCTCAACACCTAGATGTGTGTAAAACGGTCTGCACTCTACCTCATCTGGGTTTAAAAGGCTATTAAAAGTGTCATGAGCCCAAAATAAACTTCTTTCCTCATAGAATGTTGCATTCTAACCACTGCTGAGAATGGAATAAATACAGAAATAAAAAAGAGCAAGTAAAACAGAGGATTTTTGGCTGTGTGAGGTTTGCTTTTCAGTTTAAAGGACCTGTGATTAATAGTGGAATCGGAAACGACCATGCACCAGGAGTTATAGAATATGCAGAGATATGATTTACATGCTCAGACATAGTATTTGCTTCACTTTGTGCTGCTAATTAATGTTAGAGTGGCTAACGGTGTAGGGTATTTTATAAGTCAGGAAAACAGTTCAAAAGGGCCCACAGTTTTGTGTGCTTTGCTGCTTGTGTGCCTGCATCCAACGGTCTTCAGTGTGATTTTTTGCAGGAGGTGAATGATCTCAGCTCCTGTTCAGCTCAGAGCAGTGGGTACTGATTACCTTGCAAAGTTATGCTTTGGGAGTCCCAAAATGAGAATCCAGAAACTGAATTACTCAAATTTAGCAAATGGTTTTAAATGCATAGACAATGATATCTGTCTTTCAGCTCTTTCATTTACAAGGAGGCAGAACAGCAATTCCCCTGTCTCATTAGGGTGTTAAAAGGTTTAGTTGGAACTCTCTACAATACTTTGAAAATGTAGAACATCATCAAAGAACAATTTAATACAAGCCAAAATCAATTGTGCCCTTCTCACTGGTGCCAGAGAAGAGTCTTTTCCTTTTTCACACAGGAGGTGACAGTTTTGTGGGCTCAGAGAACTGGCTGGTTGTGAGGTGATACCTGCATTGTGAATGTCTGAAGTTAGAAACAACACATCCTATCCATCCTTTTTTTAAATCCCCTGAAGTTGATAGCTGGAGAACTGCCAGATTTGTGCATCTCAGCTGGGCTCAGGTACAATGTGAAGGTTGCCTTGCTCAGGCTGACCTGTCCATCTGCAGAAGGAGAACCACAGTGGTCTGGAGAATTTCAGAGCCAAACAGGATGGCTTTACTGGATTTAGCTAATTAACTGGTTGAGTGAGAAGGTATTTCAGCTTAATTTTATACTGGAGTGCCTTTGTTCTGTCAGGGTTTTGTGCAAGCTGGTCACAGCTTGTACTGGATTTCTACCAGGTTGCTTCTACTTTGTTTTTGTAAGGCAGTATTTGCTTATCAAAACCTTGAGCTCTCTCATGGCCTGAGACTATCAAACAGGAGCAAGATTCAATCTCTGGTACTCTTGGCAAGGTATACAATAAGAAAAATGTGGACATTTTAGTGTCTACTAAGTAAAATTGCCTATCAAGAGTGTTTGGGCTCCATTTAATCTTTTTGTCATTGACTTTAAGCAAACCCACTCACCTGAATAACTAAAAACTCAGCAGCATAAGGTCTCTGTGACCTGGCCTGAGCTCTTACTGCTTTTGTGGTTGGTTCATGAGAAATCCACACATTAAAATTCTAAAAATGAGCCCAACATCTTTTGATAGTATACAGATCCTTGACAAAGTTAATCTAGTCAGGAACAATTTTTAAGAAAGATTAAGATGAAAGAAAGGAAGAAAGAAAGGAAGAAAGAAAGGAAGAAAATCCATAGGCAGAATTGTTTGTTGTGGGATTCTAATGTAAGTTTCTTTCCAAGAATAGATCCCTACTCAAAATGTTTGTTAAAATATCTTATGCTTTGAAAATTGCCTAAAAGGGTTATTTAAAAGCCTTTAATTTAGTAGTAAATTAAAAGCCAAAGATAAAAAATGAACTCTCTTGACAAAATGCAACAGGAACAACAGGAACACGGGACTATACTCAGTGCGGGGTCCATGCACGGTGCTCCAGCATGTGAGTATGGGAGGGGTCACCTGTCACCAGGAGTACATAGCCCATGGAAGCTGCCACTCACAACAAGGTCATAGTGGAAATTTCTCCCTCAGCAGTCCCTTTTATTTCAATGTAGAATCATTGAATATGTGTTATTTAGTGTCGGAGAGGAAGACAGACTCTCACCCTTGGAGGATGAAACAAAAGCAATTTTGATAAATCAGATGAGACTTGATGACAGCGAGCTGTGAAATGCAAAGGTAGCAGTTAAATGTTTAAATTAAATCAAAAGAGAGGAGTAAAAAGTTTGAAATTGTGGAGTTTTTTTTTTCCCCCCACTCCTCTGATACCTTATGTTGAATAGCCAGATCATTTTATTATTGCAAATACTGTGGCAGTAATCTTTTACTGCTCGCAGTGTAGGCCTACAGCATTAAGTTAGTATAAAATTACATATAGTTTAATATATCTGTACAACACCTTTAAACAAGCTTCTCTAGGCAGGAAGGTTATCCGTCTTATAAATCTATTATTTCATTGTACATCTTGATAGCCTAGCATTGCTCCTAGCCATGTTTAAGCATTAAATAGTGCATTATTATTTCACATAAATCAACCAGAGATGTGTGAATTCATAAATTTTGCATTTGCACAGACAGTATTTTAAACGTTTTACGGCTTCGTGGGAACTTGGTACAAAAGCCTGTACACAAATCAGTGCCCAGGAAATTTCAATAAAATTTAATATCACAATTACTGCTTTTCAAAACCATTGCTTGCATATCTTAGAAATGTTTTAACAGGGTCTAAAAATAAAACCGAAACTTTGAAGCAAGGTCTTTGGTCAGATTTTGCTGGATAGCTCCTTTGCTGCAGAGGAGAGGCTGATCATTTGCTCTGATGTTCCCTCTGTTGTCTTCTCTGTTGTTTTTCTGCTTCACTTGTACTTCTTTAAGTGCTCCAACTTTTTATTTCTTCTTGTCTTTCATCTCAATTCTTCTAGGCCCCTAAACTGTCAGGAGTCATGTGCAAGCCTGATTGTATTAATTCACAAAACTCCACTGATGGCAACTTATATACATTAGGTTTTTTATGTTTGGATGCCTTTGATTAAAAACCTTGGAAGTACCTTCTCAAGAGATTTTATTTTCATACAATATATTGGATTTAATAAATCTATAACGTAAATATTCTGGTGTTAAAAATGACATATCAGTAAAGCAAAAAGAAATGGAAAGAACTGTCTCATGTATTGTGCTATTGTATCATGTGGTGAGGTAGCTTTATGTCTTACAGAGGGAAAACAAGCATATTGGGGCAAGACATCCAGAAAACAGCTGAAGTATTGTTGTTCTGGAGCCTGTTACATTTCCGATGCCAAGTTTTCAAAATTAGACTTTATTTATTTGTAGTTAAGCTTAATTTTGTGAGTGCTGCATTGCAACACAATTGCAAAGTAATGTGGTGTCCTCTTCCTTAACAGCTGGGAAACAGGGCAGGGATGTGACCTGTTAGATGTGGTCCAATGCCATGGGAATTACCTTGACTTCTTTCAGACAACCCAGAGAACACAGGATAAAATAAATAAAAATTAAATGTAATTTAAAAACTAAAATACTTTGTAGGGAATGAAACCCACATCTCCAAATGAGTGGAGGTGGGAGGAACATGGGAAATCGCTTCCAGTTCTGCACTTGGCAGAGAAATATTGATCTCTGTTTCTTCCATCATTCAGCTCTTTCCTCCTGACCCTTGTGCGAAGGTAGAAAGGGAACTCCTTAGGATCAGGAGGTGGGACTGGGCTGTGAGTATTTCCCTTACAGGTTGCACAGGCAGTTTGTTGCAGAGCCAGCAGTGGAATCTGCATTTAGAAAGACTGAATTCTGTTTTCTCTTTATGGGTCCATCTTTTTCTTCCTTATTGCTATCCCATGGGAAAGGGAATGGGAATTTTGACATAAAATTTAATGGGAGTAGAATAAGATCCCATTCTTCTCCTTTTTTGTGTTTGCAGAAATTGTGTGTAATTATTTAACTAGAGAACTAGAGGAGTTTTGGCTTTTTTTTGTTGTTTTGTTTTGTTTGTTCTTCCTTTCCACTCTTCTTTATGGCTTGGCATTCGTTGTGTTCCTTGCAAATTGCTGTAATTGAGGTGGAAATACCTATGCATATGTAAATTATCTCTTCATGCTGTTAGCTTAAACATTCTCAGCTTCAATCATTTTAGCTGCGGTCAAAAATACGGTTAGATTTTCTGTTACCAGTTTGGAATGCTTTTTGTTTGACTTTCCCACAAATAATAAATATCTGAAGGGAATTTAATCAAATGTTAAACTATTTCAACTTTGGGTAAAGAGCACGGAAACTTTTAACTAGAAGTCAGATGATTTAGAGAGCATGGGAAACTTTTTTTGGTGTTCATTAGAGCAGACATAACTGAACACATGGTAGCTTATTTGTTACACATACAGTACAGAATTAACATTCTACAGGATGGGGATTGTGGGGCAAATTTGGTACAGATTCTGCTCTTGGGCAGCTTTTCCATGTTCTACTGACTACATGGGCAATAAAACTGAAAAGGAGAAGGCTTTGCTCTGAGATTTTGTCCATTTTACCTCAGCTGGGAAGCAAGAGTTTTCACTGACAGTATTTTGGATAAATGAAGTGTGACTTCTCTAAATGCTTTCTCCTGAGCACATTGGTCTTTCCTTTTCCCTTTTCTTTACCAGACATGTGGTTGCTGGTGAGGAGAAAGACAAAAAAATCACCAATGTCTAGGCATTTGCCATCCATTGCCTGGAACTCTCAGGAGCTGAGATACACTGAAAAGAAAACACAGTTTAAAAGTTTTACCATGCATCAGTTTAAATGTATGGCCAGCACTTCTGAGGAGGAGCACTGTGCTAACTCATGGAAGAAGCTGCAGTTAGGAAGCAATGTAGTTGTTTTTATGAGTGAATAGTCCTCTGCTAGACCTGGGCTAACCAGGTGGAACAGTCCAGGTGCAGCCTAGAGAACTGGATTTTCCACTGAATTTTGATTTTAATGAAAAATGTTTGATATGAAAAAAATTAATTATACTTGAAAAGCAAACTTTTCAATTTTTATTGGATTTAAATTGCTGCTAAAAGTAAGATTTTTTTTTTTTTCTTTTCTGGAAGATGCAGATAAAAATTACTTGTCGATGTTTTGTGGAGAGAGGAATATTTTTTCTTATTTCTAGCAAAGATTATTTTAAAACAAGGGGAATGAGAGGGTAAGAGTGACAGAAGTTTCACAGAGTGGCGAGTTCTGGAGTTGTTATTGATGGGGAAGTATAGGAGCAGCTGAACATTTGAGTAGTGATTCTAGAAAAACTTATTACCCCTTGTCAGAAGAAAACCCAGGGCAGTGGTGTGGATGGAGCACAAGGCTGTCTCACCTAGGCTGCCATTTTACATCTCAATTGTGCTGCAGTGAAAAAATACTGCAAGTGCAGAGTCCCAACAAACCAGATCCCTGTTGTTTTTGAAGGCAAGGCATAGTTTGCAATGCTGCTCATTACTGGGCAAGAACAACAAAGAAGTTCAAGACTAAGATTAATGGTATCAGCAGATCATTGTCTAAAGATTAATCTTTTTAAAATGATGAGGAAGGGATAGACACAGTGAGCCTCTAGCTGCCTACAGCTACAAAGAATAATAATAACCATTAGGATGGCAGGGCTGGCTCTGGAATACTAACAGAGGCATAGCTAGTTAGCATCAGTAAACACTGATGGTAGTTCTGTGTTGTTTTTTGGCTACTGATGACTACTGAAAACGGTGTGACTTTTTTCCCCCCTTCCTCAAGCAATAATTGTGTGCTTTCTTTTGATGTCTGACTATTTAATATTCATTTGTTTGGGATCAAGTCTCTCCTTTGTGGTATTACCACTGTACTACTTCCTCCTACAAAAACTTCTACGTTATTGCCTCGGTCTAAAACTATCAGGGATTAAAAAAAAAAAGGTTCATTATAGAAATTACATTTGCTCAGTAAACCCAGGAGGCATTGTCTTTTTGTTAGCTCCTCTATACCTAATCCTGAGTGCAAGTATGTTTTTGGGCATGCACGCTGGTATTATATTTAGCACAACACACATCTACACTGCACAGGAGGAGCAATTGCAGAAATCTGGTTATTTTTCAAAAGCTGTAAGTAGCAAGTGGTGGTGTAGGAATGGTATGGATAAGCTAAACCATGGTAATATTCTTTCTTTTTAATCCCAGCACTATTTCTGCCTATCTTGTCAATATTACAAACTTTGTGCTTTGAAAAGGAATTGCACATTTTTGTTCAGGATGATAGGAACTAAAAGGCCTGCAGAATTTGCAATTCATTTGTGCCAAACTGTCCCTATTGCTCATAAGCTTACAAAGGCAACCAAAGATAGAAATGTCCCACCATGTATCCAACAGTGGCAATGGGATAGTACTGTGACATGACCAAGGGTAGAGATTGTTCTGCTGAGGTGCTTCTGTGAAAGCAGACTCCTGTTTGTGCACCAAGACACAATTTCGGCTCACGTTTGAAATCTGAGCATGGTGTAGGCAGATGCTTATGTATTATGAAGTTTGGGTGTTGGCTACATGATGTCCTGGGGGCTGAATAGCTCTCACTGTTTTTCAGAATTAGACTATACAGAGTTGTACAATGATGATCAACTTCAAGCCAAGTACAGGAATATATGAACAAGTGTGGTCAGGGAAAAGCAACGAGTGTGGGACCCGTGGACATCCAACAGGTCATTGTGTGCTATCTAGTAGGGCTTGCAGCACTTCCCAAAAGCAGGAAGTGCTGCTGCTAGGGATAACAAAACAGGAAAATTCAATATTTGGTCCAGAGGTACAGTGTTGCAAACCCTTCTCCTTTCTTCAGGGCTGGATGAAGGCTCTTGCTCCCTTTGAAATTGCTCTGGTTTTGAACAAGGAAAGCGTTAATCTGAATCGTTATAATGCTTAGCTGTAAATTACTAACTCAAAGTTTCCCATCAGGCAACTCCTTGATTTCATTTAAAAAGTCTCTGATCTTGTTTAGGATGGAGATTGTGCAAAGTCTTTCTCTTGGGGCTAAAATTTGATTGCACGTTTCGTTGTTGACATATGTAGTGGTGAATTCAGTATAGGGAGTTGTTTCAATAAGGAGTAAAATTGAGCAGGGGCCCTTACCTAGCTTTATTGCAGATCGTTTTAAAACTGAAATGCATGTTCCTTTTTGTTGTCATTGCTGTGGAATTTGGCAAATCAGGTATGTAGTGTGTGTCCTGTGAAGGCCTAGAATTTGTCCTAAAAACATCAGGGTGGAGATACTACCTGGAATAAAGGAGATATTGGGAAGGTATGTCCAGGTCATTCCAAAGCTCATGTAGTGCCCCCCTTGATTAGGAGGTCTTTAAAAATTTGCACTTAGGTTCTTTCAATGATTTCAGTAAAGCTGCATGATATAACAATTGGAATGATGCAGTACTTGGATAGGTCTTCTGTTCAGGAAACCTTTTCTAACAGAAAGAAAAGAAAAAACATTACCAGAAGCACACAGGAGCATTTTGAAGAGCTCATATTAATTTTTGCTTCTCTCAAACTTGGTTCGTTACCTTTGGCTGTTACCAGGGTTCAAATTCGAACACTGCACTACAGCTCAACGCAGAGCTCTGTTAAAATGTGTCATTGCCTTCATGGCAAGAGTCTAATGTTCCCATCATTTTTGTCCTGTGCTGAGAATTGGACAGATTGGATTGAATGATCTTAAATCGTCTAACACCATCCTTGTGGTAAAACTTTGTCAAAATTTGGGAATAGGGAGTTACTCTTTGGACTAAAAGTTCTTTGGGTGATCCTACTATTAACGGTGAAAGCCCCTTCAATGTGTGAGTGCTCATTGCCTGAGACATTGTGTATCACTTTTAAAAAATACTGAGCATTTATATTTGGAAAATATCTCCCTAATTGTATATATTGTTCTGGGTCATTATTTTCTCATTGTTTAAATTACAGCTCATTTATTTAAAAGAATACTTGTCAAAGGAAAGCTTTAAGTACTGATTTAAGAAAGCAGTGTTAAATAATTGAAATGACTGTGATAAAATTGCCTTAGTTTAAACAGACCAGTTTTATCAGTCTGTTTAATGAATTGTGCTTTTATAGGGTGAGATAAATCTAATGTGAATTCAAGTGGTTGCACTAGAAATACAGCTCTAGGTGGGATCTCCTGGTGGATTTAGCTAGCAGAGTTAAAGGAAAAGAGGCAGTTGTGCTCCTGAGTTTCCTTTCAGAAGCATTTTGTGTTCAATAGCAATGCCAGTACCTTGGAGGGTTGCAGAACCTGTGCAGCTGTAACATTTGGGTGTTTACATATGGGCTTCACCAAGCATCTTGGTCATTGTTTGGAAAATATTTCTGCCTCTGGATATAGAAATTAATGTGGAGATGTATCCAGTCCTGGAATCATTAGTTTTCATGCACTAGAATAGCAACACCATCAATTTCTTTGTAGGCCGAGGAAACCTTGCAGATTGGCCTTGCTACTTATTGATAATTTAAAGGGACTTTTCTCTCATAACAAAAAAACTCAGGATATCTGCTTTAGAGTCAGACTGGAGACAAACTTTGGTCAGTGGCTGACACAGCTTAAAATGAAGGTGAAATTCTTCTTGTCCAGTAAGTGACAGAATATGTACTTGGTGTTGTGTAACTCTGAGGAGATCACTGAGACAGTAATTAGCATTCTTTCATAGCTGGACATATCCACATGGTTTCTTAAATGCTATCAGCTGATTTTTGGGAACAATTTACCCAATCAGCCATCACTGTGCATGTAAGTGATACCTCAGGGTACAGGGCAATGCTCTGAGTGGGGCAAGTACACATCCCTTCAACAGCTTTCAGTCCTTTATAGCTGGGAAGGAAAGAAATACAGAGCTCCAGTGTGAGCAGAACTCGTCAGACAGTTTGTGACTCACTTCCCTGGAGGTTTCACTCCAGCTGCAGCTGAATCCATGTAAATTTTTCTTCATCTCAACAAGCTCTTCACCTGCAGTTTTCTGTAACTAGTCTCTACGGTCAACTCTGCAATCTTGCTGGAAATTATGATTACCCAAACTGAGCTGGAGTCTGACTGGTTTATACAAACTGATTTCTCAGAGAAGGAAGTGTCCCAGCCCTTGGGTATGATGTCACTTTGCCCTAATCAGACAGGCATGTAGATATCAAAAGTGATGCCTGTCTTCACGCCTTATATGTTTTTGTTCATTCTCCTTAGCTCAGCCATTCCTACTGAGCTGGTTTTCTGTAGCATGGCCATGCCTACTGATACCAGTGTGTTAGCAAATCCCCAGTGCACCTGAAGGAAAGTGCTGGAGATTCAATTGTTTTGTTGCTCTGAAAGGGGAGGGAGATGCTGTCTCTTGCAGGAGTTGTGAAACAAGGTGTTGCATTATTTAAGCTGGCTGCTGCTCCTCCTGTTCTAACCTGTGTCCAGGATCTGTGCTCTCCTGTTCTGTGTTCACTGCTGGCTGAAACTAGTCTGGCAGTTTTTACTGCTGACTATCAGCTTGTCCGTGTGCTGTAAAACTGAGAAGATTCTTCTTTCACTTAGCAGGTGTCTAGGAAGTAAACTCAAGTCTTGAGGTTGTTGAAATCAAGCTGCTTTGGAGAACAGCTTGATTCTGATAGATTGGAGTAAGGGAAAATAGAATGAGCTCTACACAGCTGTCTTTCATGGTGCTTTTATGGTACAAGAGCGAGTCACAAACCAAGAGAAAGTCTGAAGAATAGGGAGGCATTTGAAGTAGAAGAGGTTAACATTTTTTACTGTCCAGAAAGTACTTACATTTTTATTAGACAATAGACTTTTTTGTGTTTGTTTTCTAGCTATTTCATCTTTCCAGTACAAACTTTTAAATGGTGGAAGGATATATTAAATAAGAAGGAAAATTATTTTTAAAAGCTATTTTAAAAATTAATTTAAATGTAGACAGCCATAGTAATGCAGCATTAAAACACCCCAGGGTCTTTTTTATTGGTCCATTAATACTTGCCTGGAGTGGTAGAACACACCTGAGGCAAGATTTAATGAACCAATAAAACATGCCCTAGAGTGCCCTAATGCTATATTGCTAACCATTCCTATTACATAAATGCACCGTTTGCATACTGCCTTCATACATTTCAGAAAAACCTTTAATTAAGTGAAGACCATATGACAATTCTTATCCAGAGGTTCCATCTGCATATTTTGGAGTGATTAAAATGATTATATGAGATATTCTCAATCAACCAATACAATATATCGTGAGTAGAACTTTATGGACTGTCCATATGGTGAATCCTTTTAAGTCTAGTTATGTGTTAAGTCAGTGTGTTTCCTCTGGGGTATTGAGGAATTTCTGTAGTGTTCCTAATGCTATCCTGCTTCTGTTCTTCTTTTGAAACTACTCTACTTGCTTAGCTAAAATCAACTCCAAAGCAGAAATCTGGCAGAGAAACTTGTCATAACTTCAGTACCATTAAAACACTCAAAGGTGTTACTTATATGATGCTGTACAAAATCTTTGACATGGGTTAGTCAAAGAATGATTGCAGTCCTTTTAGGAGGAATAGATTTTTAGAGGGATAAATGAACTTTAATGGAGCTAAACTGATTTACATCAGCTGATAATCCAGCTCCTTGCTCATTCAGAAGGATCAGAAATGTCATATTAAACCAGAGAGCTCGGGTGGAAGAAGGTATGAAGGATACTTATTAGAGTTTGCAATTGTTAATTTGAAGCCTTTGATAGGTGTTATCACAGAGTCATAGAATCATAGAATCATAGGGGTTGGAAGGGACCTCAAAAGATCATCTAGTCCAATCCCCCTGCCAGAGCAGAAATCATTTAGGATGTTTGTAACCCAGAGCAAAAACTGATAAACATACCTGAGTTGATCTGTATTTAGTAGCAGGCAGAAGAGTGTGTCTGAATGTCATGGCATGCAGAATAATAACCCTTCATCAGAGAACAGGAGTGAGCTTTGTACACAAGTAGTTCTGCTTTCCAGCATTGTTGGGAAACAGGGTGATAATCTCTAAAAGCAGACAAAGATTTATAGATGTAAACTGTAAAAATTACTTATGATTTTACATAGTTCAAAATCTAACATGAATCAATTTTTGCATTACTGTGACTTCATAATAGTTGGAGCCAACCTAAAATGACTTAAGAGTATGAACTGGGCAGGATCCTTACCTGAAAGCTTAGGAGAGGAGAAAGAGAATCCCTTGCTGTTAAATTGATACATAAGAACCAAAAATTACCACTTGGGCTTTCTGGGGAAGGAAAGCTTGTAGGCCAGGCTTGATCCTTGCAAGAATATTTGACAAGCTGAACATAGATGAGGATATGAGCCACATATACTTGTTAGGGCAAAAGAAACTTTATTTACTTGTGAGTCTAAATCCTCAGCTATTTTGAGTTGGCGTAGTTCCATGGAAGCCAATGAAATTATACCAGCTTGTACCAAAGGACGGTCTAACCCCAAATCTTTCAAGTAACAGGCTTGTTAAATGCTTAGGACCAAACTCTTTCCTGGCATGACTCCATTCAAATTAATGGAATTAAGCCAGCACAGCATTTGGCCATTATTTGATACAGATAACAATCTAAGGGGAACCAGGTTTCTGTATTTGTTTTTCTTTTGGTGTGTAGCATTAGCAAACTGCACATGATTTTTATAAGACATAATATATGGAGTGCTGGCTAAAAGGGTCTGCACAGAGCTCTCACAGGTAGAGCACCAGAACTTCTTGATGTAATGTCTTATTTGTAACAGACAATACCAACGTGATCACCAGTTTCAGCCTTCTACTTTCTTCTGGGAAGGTGCTGCCCAACCTGTCATTTCTTTTCTCTGTTTCTTCTTTTCTCACCATCTTAGAAATTTAAGCAGGGTGAAGCTTACTGCTGGAGTTAAGACTATCTGAAAATTAAGCTCTGTTCATCCTATGACCACATAGCTAATGTAAATTTTCCAAAGTCATTACTGGCATAATTTTTTTTTCCTTTCAAAGACCATGGCGGGCACATTGTATTTAAGACTTCCCACTGCATCATCTAGCAGCTACAAGGCTCAGATGAGTGAATACAGCATTGCTTTTATCAGAGATTGCTTCCTGGAGGCATTTCCCTTCTTTAAAAGCTTGAGAGATTTGTCTAAGTTTTACCTTAATTTCATTTCTGCAGCCTGGTTGATGTTAGCTGAACCTTACTCTTTTGGCTTAGTGTGTGGATGACATACCTGAGCTTCATAATGCCTGACAAGAAACATGGCTGAGATTCTGCCACGACCACTCAAAAGTAAAAATGTTCTGTATTACTATGGTATCTTTTTTGTGTGTTTCTCTGAGATGTCAGGTACTGCTCTGAACAGCAATTAGGTCTAGACTTTTGGAAGCAAAAAGGTTTCTTTGCTGTATTTGAGCCCAAGCATGGAAAGCAGAAGGTATGTGACTGCACATCCTACTGTATAAGTGATATTTACTACAGAAACAAGCCTTTTTTTGAAAAATATTTACCACTGAAGGGCTTGAGGCTCTGACAGGGTGTTTTGCAGCTGAGTTCAGGCATAGCAGGAATCATATCTCAGTCAAGATGAACTTCCGATGTGAAGGTTATAAATCTAGTTCAGCAGTTGGTTTGTGACCCATCTGCAGATTTATAGAAACATGAGTAACCCAAACACTAAAATCCAATCCAGAATCATCAGGCTCTTCTACAGCATTCTTATTAAAGTTGGGCCAAGGGAGATCACTGCAAACCATTTGCAGTTGTGGGTGATGTAACACAGCTCAAGGGCACGGAGTACCTGGCAAGCAGAACTGTCTTTGAGTGGATTTAGACAAAGGACCACCAAGAAAACCCAGAATGAAAAGCAGTGGAAGGGAAATTCATTGCCAATTAGTACCCAAAGCATTCAGATGAACAAGAAGAGCTTTTTAGGCAAATGAAGTGGGGGGTGGAGAGTCTGGAAGGCAGGTGAGGGATGGAATGACTCATGTGAAGTTAGGCATGGCAACAGGATTGAACGCTGAGCAGTCGTGTAACCTCTGGCTTGCATAAGCAGGGCTGTGTTTTCACATTTCTTTCATGTTTTGGACTTGACCTAGGGCGTGTAAAAGAAGCAGGTATCTTTCCATGGAAGGGGAAGGCCACAGTTACTGCTCCAAATCAGTTACTGCCCTGCCTTCCCCCTCTGCTCCCCTCTCCCAGTCTGGGTTTCTCTAAATCACAATGTAGCTGAATAATTCACGACAAGTAAATGGGATCGAAGGAGGTGAAGCTGTATGACTGTTCTAACACCAGCCTGCAGTTGTTTGCTTGTAGAACTGAGTTCCCCCATCTCTGAAGGGCTACAGTGGAGGCTGCAGGGTGTAACAGCACCAGGAGTCCTTGCTGGGGCTGGTGAGTGGCTCCATGGCACAGTCTGAGTCTGTTCATTTCACTTGGATTCAAGGAGCACATCTGCACATCAGCCTGTCTTCAACCATACCGAGCAGCTGAGCTGCAGTTCTGCATGTGCTGAGATGTGTCTATACAATTAAATTCTTATTTTTTTTAATCAGGAAAAAAAAGCAAATAGATTTCTATGTACTGAGTTTAAATGAGTGGCTGTGCTTTAACACTGATCTTTTTCTCTCTCCATGCCTACATTGATGGTTACTTCTTCTATGCCTAAGCAAAACTTATGGGAAAAAATATTTATCTGAGATTGCCCAAGTAATTAGCCAGTTTATTCATGCAAATAAATATATTTTTTTTTAAATTCAACTTGGAACATCTTTTTGGCAGCATTGCCTTTAATTATGGAAACATTTAAAGGAAGACAAGGATGTAGTGCATGCTAAAAATGTTCTGTGCAAACAGTGAGAGGATTTAGGTGAGCAGCAGCTCTGTAATTACCTTGCAGCCAGAAAGACCCTCACATTCTGTGAAGGCTGTTAAAAATAAGGAAAGAAATAATTTTCTTCTCATGGGAAAGGAATTAATTAGCAGTGTGCTGAGGGCCTTGGGATTGGTACTCTTCCAAAGCAGATAAATAAACCAAACATTGCTTCAGACTACTCAATGTGACTAAAAGTTACATTGGGAGAGCTTCGTTATAGGGTTGAAAAGCAAATCTGGCCCATGAGGAGGAGGGCTAAAAGAATTTAAAGCCACCTTTCCAGCATGGCTTATTTTGGTTTTGTCAGCTGTGTTGTGTCAGTTTTGGCTTGCACTGAGCTCTGCAGAAGGCAGCTTGAAAACTCAAGTTTGTGAGATACCTGCATGGAAGGAGACAGTCCTTAGCCACATCATTAGATCTGGAGTTTGGTTATGTTCCTGCTGGCTTCAGAGGCTGAGAGCCTAGGTCCTAGAGCATCCCTGAACACCAGTGCAAGTACTCCTTTGTGAGCGATCTGAGATTTATGGAAGGAAGAAAACAGCAAAACCTTTGCCTACTATAGCTTAGCATGGCTTCAGAAGGAAATAAAACTTATCAACGTGTGCTTTCCCTGCAGATTATCTGCTCTCCAGTGTAAACTTTTTAACCATTTGTGTTATTGCAGCTATACTATTTCACAAAATACTAAAGGCATCAAAGATGATAATTTGATGCACATTCCTACCCAAGCATCCTGATAGGGGAAAAAAAACTTTATTAATGCCAATGCTTAAAAAAGTTTATGGTGAGAGCATGTTTATGGCCAAAAGTGAGAGAATCTGTGCAGAAGGGAGATGTTACAAATGCCCTAACCAGTAGGAAAACTTCAGTTGGAACTCACACCTTGTTAGACACTAGAAAATCCCAGCCATAAAACAGACTCCTGTGAGGCTGGGCTGTTGTGGTTCCTCTGCTCACAGGACTCTGATTTAGGGTTTTATTTTTAATTTCTGTCTATACTGGAGCCTTTCCTTTACGCCTGCTTGCCTCTGGTGTAACTGAAGTTGTTTTATCTGCTGTTGGAATTCTCAGGGGACCAGGCCACTGTTAAAATTTCCTATGTAAGCCATGACAAGTGTTCTCCTAAAATTTACAGTGTTTTCCTTTTCTTATCATTCACTGCTATTTGATTCTGGTTCTGTAATAGTAGCTAACAGAGAGAATTCTAGTGCCAGGATGTTAGATCTTGTGAGAACACAACACACAACTGTCAGAGATTCTGTCTTGAAGCCTGCAACTGCTTTCACAAGTTTATTTTCTGGGAAGTAACTGCTGTATTATAATTTACTAGCCAGTCTCCAGCAGTGCCTTTTACCATTAAGATTACTAAAACAAGCATTCAAATGCAGTCTTGTACTTATTGTAGCTCTTCAGCAAGGAAGTGAAGAATCTGAAAAAGCCTCAATTCTACAGAAGGAGGGAGGGAAAGCTGCTGACAAGATTTTGGATTTATAAGATTTACAAAAGCATTAAAGACTTAATTTTAAAGGAAGAACACAATTTACAAAACTAGTTTTGATTATTTGCTCTTCTTTTCAGTAGTGACTGTATTTTTAGAAACTTTTATGTAGAGCTGTGCTTTCATTGCTGCCTGAATTGGGTAAATTTGGCTCACTTTATGTTTTGTTTAATGCAAAAGAAACCTCCTGTAGCAGCAAACAGGAACCCGTGGCTTTCAGTGTCAGCTCATAGAAGAGGAATGTCTGGAATTCTTAGACTAAATACTGCCAACTTACATGAAATATCAGTGCTAAGATGCTGCACTACCAATGCTGTGCTCCCTTTCAATATTGTCTCTCTGTTATGTGTGTTTCTGGGGGATTTTTACTGGAAGGACCAGAAGATCTGTTTAGGATTCCTGCTATTTAAATATGCTAGAAAGTGTTTTGCAAAACAAGCATGGGATTAACTTTGCTTATATGTATTTTTCTGCTGTCTTCATTTAAATTGTTAATATCTGGAAATTCAGGTATCTGATGTCTATATCTATCTAGATGTCAAGATTTAAGCTTATATTATAGTTAAGAAAACACCAAGAAAATGGGAAAATAATATTTTGAGGATAATTTACCTTCTTTTTGTTGAGTAACCATATGGTTACTTGATAATTTTGCCCAATGGGGAAAAAAAATTTCTGCATGAATATATGGAAATATATATATACACATATACAAAAATACATAGATATAAAAATATACATACACATGTTAAAATACTAAGTATGGAGAAGAGATGATAAAGTTCAATAGGAATGTTTGCAGAAGAGATGTGTATAAATGTGTTATGATGGATTTCAGCAGATTTCTCAACTGTTAGGGCAATTTAGTTTTGGAGTGGTAGGGGTGAGAAGCTTATTTATATTTAATTTTGGTGGTTTAGTTTTGGTGACAAAAGAGGTCCTTGTGATTTAATCCTGATCAATACAGTAAAATAAACGTTGTTCCCAACAGTGTTGTGGTCCAAATAGGTGACTGCAAATATTTGTGCAATGCTTTTGGCTGGTTTTACTCCTGTTGTGACAGTTTGCAAGTACTCTGGTTCCTGTTAAGGTGCTCAGTGTATCATAAGTTTAGGGTGGAATATGCTCAAAATGTCCTAGTTATTTTGATGTGGTAAGATATTTTCAATGTGGTACATTTTTTCTTTCATATACTATTATCTAAACCTTTTAAAATGAAAATTATTTTCATTTATTCATGTGAGCAAGAACACATTCATAGCTGATTCAAAGCTGACTGGTGCCAGCACTCCTAGTTAAATTTTGGATTGGGTCAAACAAAAGAAATTGATTTTTTGCCATCTTTGCAAAGGAAGGATTAAGTTTGGTTACAAGAGCCATCTTTCCTATATAATCTCATACATATCTTTGTTCACAGATACTCCTGCCATGATAAACTAAATGTTTGTTTGAAACAAAAATTGAAGCCTCCTCTTACAAACTTGTGTAGATTATTGTACCTTCAGCCATAACTGGTGTGTGTGCTGGAATTGGTTCAGATCTGTGAGTCCACAAGAGTCTGTCAGTGATATGATTTTGGATGCAGCTTTACACAGAATTGAGGATGACATTTTAGAGGCTCTGGAACCTGAGATTTTCTCAGATTCAACTTACTGGGTGCAGCTTCAGCACGTGAAAATAAAAGGTGTTTGCTGTATATGTACATAGGGAAATATTCAAGTCTGGCATCCCTGAAGACAGAGGTGTTTTACCACTGACTGCAGCAGGACCAGGGTTTTATTTGTCTGCTTATACTGTGTTAGCACAAAAAATACACTCAGTCTCTCTAAATAGATAAATAGACAATGTCATTCATTATTTTCAGCATATTAAAGAACAATTGCAAATCCATAGGCCCATGATACACATTTAATTGTTTTCTGTAACCACAAGCCTGTTGTATAATTACCAGGTATTTGCAAGCTTTTTTTCTCTGTCTAAATGGAAAAGCAAGAACCTGTTCAATATTTTTAAGCTGCTTTCTCCAATTGATATTAGTAACATCTTGCATTTTTAAGGCTTTTGTTTTTCCAGGACTTAAATTTTTAACACAGTATTGCTTACAGCATTTTCTTTGCTTTGGAGATGACATTAAAAAATGGTTTTTCCTCGTCTCTGATTTCTTAAGATGCACACAGTATCCAATTTCACTGTAAACTAATTTTTTAACCTTAAGTTAAAAAGTGATTGTACGCTGGCTGGGGGGACTTAGGCAATAACATAGTTCCTCTGCCACTGAGCTGATTCCAGGCTGAGGAATGTAGCATTTGTTAGTTGTAGGAATTGTGATGAGAGTGGCTGGACAAGGCAGGATTAGGTAACTGCCTTGTGGAAGGTATTTCCACACCTTAAAATGGTCATGTTAGGTGCAGCCCAGTTAAAGGCAGGATGCTCCCTTCTTGACAAAATGGGAAGGCACATCCATCCTTTGTGTTGCAGATAGCTGAGCAGGATATTTTTTAAATCTTTTGATTAAATGAGCTCTAACATACATTTCTGCACTGCTGGCCAGTTGTTCAGAGAGAATTTGCCCTTCTCTGTGCTTTCCACAGCACATTCTTACCAGTTACAGGTGATTGGAGGGGATTATGCATGTCTTCTCAAGAAGAGTGAAAACCATTTCAGAATTTCTTGCAAGCCCTCTGGAGCCTCTCAGCTTTCAGAAACTGTTCTCTTCCTGCTGCTTTGGTGAGGGCAGTTTTTAATGCTGGTGTTTTCCTCTTACGGGGGTTCACGAGCAGGCTGCAATGTGTCAGAGCAGACCTTGAGCATGGAGCTCTTGGAGGTGAGCAATCCAAACCCAGCAGGTAGGGGTCTGGATGGGATTTGATGTGCCCTGCTTTGCTTTAAGGAGGAGATCATTCAGCCCACTGTTGATATCAGTACTGCTGAAGTGTTGCATCTGCTAATTAGCAGCCAGCACTTAGCTTTATGTACTTGATGCAAAGCTTAATTCTAAAGTTAACCTGACACATAAATGAGTCACTGTTGTTGCTTTGTTGCTGTCGCTTGCCATACCCAAGCCTCTGTTTGTGACGTTGATTTATTGTAAAGGCCATAGCACTGAGATTCAGTGAAAGTTAAGTTTTGTATCAAATCATCACCAAGTCCTGCCAGAGCTGTAGGAGTGAGTGCTGTGCCATTTGCTTGTCTCTGTCACAGTCCTGGAGAGCTGAGATATTTGTATAGACCCGAATAGATTGCCAGAATCAATCCACTTGCCGGAGATGAACGTGGACATGTCCTCTTCTCCACTGTAATGTGAATACTCAAATCTTTCCACATAAGAAACTCATATATTTGAGTTTCACAGCACTCCCTAATAAGGTTTTATAGCCATTAGTGTCAGTGCCATATATCACTGAGGCATTGAAAAAGTGGAGTTTCTTTCCCAAACCACCTTTCTAAGCATCCAAGATGAAGTGATTTTATAGCTTACACTTCCACAGATCTTTCAAATCCCACAGCACAACTTGTTTCACCTGAGCCTCAAAGATTTTTGTAAATGATTTCCCAGAAGCTCTTGAGGGGGGTCTGTCTTTCTTTATTTAAATTTAAGTTTAAAATATGATTAGATTCCATTCAACACAAAATTGTTCTAGAATACATTGCAAGCAATGTGTGTACAAAAGGTAATCTACACTATCTAATAAATAAAATCGTGTAATGGTTTGAAATTCAAAATGTGACCATTTGCTTTAATATTGCGAAGTGTTTGTTAAACCTTTAAGCTTGTGACATTTTTCCACGCTGACAGCTAAATAATGAATTAATGGCTTTAAAGTCCATGGCAGCCTGAGGGTTTCAACTACATGTTTAGTCAAAATAATTGGTGCTTTAATCATTCTTTATGAACCAAAATTGTTCCTTAGTTATACAGGAGCGGTGCTAAGGCAAATATCTATGCTGGGAATGTTCTTTTGTATCTCTAAAATGATATGCTAAGCTGGAAAATGGTGTCTGGGTGCATTTTCTTCTTCAGAGGCAGAGAGGTTGTTTTACTCTCGCAGTGACCGCCTGCATGGCTACTGGGGAGCAGCTCGTTGTAGTTCTGGTGCATGTGCACATAGACAGCCAAGTCTGCAGAGCAGATTGGAGGGTATGTGGGGTGGGGGGACCTCAGCCCTGTGTTGTCAGATACAGTGTGTAGGACTCATGGCTGAAAAACTAAATTAGGGGCTTTGTTCACAGCAAAGCTGGCTCTCAGCCAGACTGGGACACAGTTGAGAGCTGCATCCATAACATCTTCTGTTAACAGTGGGAATAAAAGTATTGGGTTGAACAAGAGAGGAAATTGTGGTCCCAATTTGATGGTTGGTGTCCTATGAGTAGACTACTGTGACTGCAGTATTATGCTGAGCTGCTGGTATTGACCTCAGCAATGCATCTGTGCTGGGTGAGCAGGAGGTCCCAACACAGTTAATGTCTGTCAGAACTTCCCACAGGTAATCAGGGGGCTAAGGAGCCTTCTGTGCCTGGTACAACTCTAATGTCAAGAGGACCTGTACTAGCCAAAGCACAAAGCACTTTGGTACAGGGGTGAGGGGCTCTGCTCCTCTTCCCCCAGTGCTCCTTAGGACTGACTTGATAATGCTGTGGTTGGAGTGCAGCTCTTTGAGAGAAGCCTCCAAGCTGGGAAAAAGCAGAAGCAATGGTGTGAATGACCACAAAATGCAATTAGTTTTCTGTGACTCTTAATGCAGGAGGAAAACGATTAATCTGTAGTGTATTTCTTCCTGTTTGGATAGTGTGACTGTATCCAAGTAAAACACTCCAGAGGTTTTACTCCCTGACTTCTAGCCCTGGGTGCAGTGTATGCTGGTGCATCAGGTTGGTTCCTTTCTGCAGGTAACAGAGGAAGCTTGGCAGTGGTGGTGGGGCAGGTCAGGCAGTGTGGCTCCCCAGGGGTGAGGGGACTTAGAAAGGGAGAAAAATGTCCTAGCAAGATTCAGCTGGCTCTTGTAAATGTCAGATACCTTTGACGGACTGTCAAAATCTTCCTGCATTTCTTTGAAGCTTTTCTTTAGCTTAATAGTGTGTGGTAATTAAAGTATAGAATTTCATCTGTACTTATTTTTTGCCCTGATACATCCTTGCTTAGGCAAAACTTATATTTTCCTGACTCCATCCCCCCTGTTTTTTTCCTGGGTGTTTTTTGGGTGAGGTCGTTAGTTTCTGGTTGGTTTTTAGAATTTTTTTTTTAATTTATTTTATTTTTTAAACTTTGGAGGGGTTTGTTATTTTTTTTTGGGGAGGTGGATGGATATTGGTGTTTCCCATTCTCCTACTGCATGATAGACAGGGAAAGTAGAAAGGGATAAACATCTGCTAGAAACTACTTTTCCTTTAGGAGGTTAAGACAGATTGCTAATGTTGAGAGGTTGTGCAGTCTCCTCCCCTGGAGATACTCAAAACCCACCTGGACACAACCCTGGCTAACCTGCTCTGTGTCCCTGCTTTAGCAGGGAGCGTGGGACTAGATGGTCTGCAGAGGTCCCTTCCAACTGCTATCATGCTGGGATTCTGTGATTATCTCTCTCCCTGAGTGATCATTTGTTTATTTGGCTGCACAAGAGAGCTTCACAAATCATGACGCTGTTCAGAACTAGGAATTAAACAGAGCGCAATCCAGACCTTGTACCTATGCTTGGGTTTGTTTGTGCTGGTGTGACTATTTGAGATCAGGGAGGGATTATATGAAGGGGTGTCAGCCTTGCTAGGGATAGACTTGAATTCTCTTGTTCTGCTGTAACTGTACCACACTGAAGCCTTGTCACAGCTTCAGACTGGTACCAAACAGTGGTGATGCTTCAGTCTGCTCCTTCCTGCCCCTCTGGGCACATTGGAGATGACTTAAACTGCTGTAATTAGACATTTGAGGTCAGAAATACAGGATGCTCCAAGTAGGAGCTAGATATACTTGTGGGAGATGAATCTGTTGAAAGCTACCAACTGTGCCAGATGAGATGGTACCTCCTCTGCCAGCAGTCACCAGACACAACCTGTGTCTTCAGCTCTGTGGTAGTGGTGGCTGTCAGAGACAGAGTGCTGTGCTGTATAGGCCTTTTGTGTCACTTAGGAGGGCAGCATTGCCCATCCCTTACTGCACTAAGCTAACGTCTAGTAGTAGGTCTGCAGAAGAAACTGTGGTGGTGACAAAACTGTGACATAGAGGCCTGAGATACTACAAAAGTGTTAGCTCTTAATTTACTGCAGCAGCAGCAAGTAAATGTTTCCATTGGGATGAACAGGTCACTTCCCTAGATCCAATGGCTGGATTGACAGTTGGAGTGAAACATCATTACAAAAAGGGTGAGTAACAAAAGGGTAAAAATTTGTTCTTTGAAAAGTAGGAGGTTACTGTGGCTAAACAAAACAAAATTAAGAATGATATTGAAAGATTCCTGCCAAAATTAAGAAACCTCCAGCACTGCCATTGTGCTGCTCATCTTTATTCTATGAAAACAACTTAAAACTCATTTTGCTTTAGAAAAAAAAAAAAACAGAAGTCCCTCAGCAGAGACTGTTGAGGCAGTTACCTCCACATTTTGAATGTGATGCTTTAAGTGTCTGGCAGTTGATGGGAACAGGAGCTGCTGGACACCTTGAGAAAAGGCCACTTGGTTTGGTGGTTGGCTTGTTGGGTGGGAACGAGGAGCCCCGTTGACTGAAATGGCACCACTGCTGTCAGTGGAGCTGAGCCTGTGCTTCAGCCTTCTCAGGGACATGGGGATGAGCATCTGCAGGTCTTGGCTACTGTTCCTCAACCAGGGGAGCAGAACTTATTTTAATGGCAGTAGTGAGTGTTGCAGGATCTCCTTCCACTTGTTTACAGCAGGCTACAGTGAAATGTTATCGTTCTGAACGGTGGTGATTAGAACTTGAAAGTATTCTCAGTAGGAGTCTGCAGGATTTCCTTGTCCCTGATTTTGCACTTCAAATTGAAATGTGGTGGGGTTTTGTTTGTTTGGTTTGGGTTTTTTTGTGTGTTTTTTTTTTTTTTTTTTGTGTGTGTGTGTTTTTTGTTGTTGTTTGTTGTTTTTTATTTCACTGAGAAGAATTGAACCTGGTAGCAGCTAATGAGAGCTTTAACTAGGCATACTAGGAAAGGATTTTAGATTTTGGCTATGCGTGCCTAGGACAGTTAATTTAAAAGCATATGCACACAGGCAAGTGAATGACATCTTGAAGGAAGGGAGATTTCAGAGCTTCTGGAAACTTGTCTAACGGGTATTGAATTTCTGTTTCTGGAAGTTAATTAATACAAAACTTTATATGTACATCAGAGGTCATATTTTTAGCTTTCAAAGAGTATCTCAAGTAGTAATGATTGTTTTACTGTTGTATCTGCTACTTAATTTGTTTTATTTTTTTTTCCCCAAATTACCTTCAGTATTGATGAAAACATTAAAAAGTTGCCAGTTAAACCCTGGAAAATACATCTTCATTTATTTTTTTTCAGCTGGCAGCATAACCTTCCAAGCATATTCTCCACAACTTTCTCAGCAGAAATTGTATGTATATGTGTGGTTGTGTGTTTGGTTCTTTAACTGGAACATGTTTCTGATGCAATCTATACATTACAGCTCCTCAAGCAGTACAAAAAATGTGTTGTAATATGTGAGATATATCTGAGACTTGGCAAAACTAGGCTGCCCATTTTTTATCCTGGAAATATGCTGAAGTTGGATTCTACTTTGATAGTGGGAATAAGAAAAACATGAATATTACAACTTGTCATTGAATGTGCATCAAACTCATAAAAATGCTGTCTGTTTTGATTGTGCCTTCAGCTTCAATATTTGGAGTCTACTTAAACATAAAACTCAGATGAACTAAACTGCATAGGTGACATGTGTGGATTGAAAAGAGAGAAAATATTTATAGTGAAATAATTTCAGCTTCACCACTGTATTTTCCCTAACCAAAAAAAAAGTGTATTGCACTTTTTGAGGGCTGTACTGAGGGTGTTCTAATAGAATCTGACTCCTTTGTCATAATCTCTTCATCTAATAATTCCTGTGTAGCATTTTTTACCCTTATCATTCACTATGTGTTAATTTACATTTTGATTTCTGTGTCCTTGACCCAAAACTGTCAGGCCAGGATGATACTGTCATCTACAGCAGATTGTGAACTATTAATTCTCTCCTCCTTTATGTAGAGAGTGAGCAATATGCAGATGGGGCTCCTCCCTGGAACCTTGTGCTTTCCAGTCTTTGAGGGTCCACGAGTCTGCCACAGTTCTGGAATAGTGTCTCAGGTGAAGGTGGTGGGTTTCTCTGCAGTGCAGCCTCAGTGCCACCAGCTTGAGGCATCTCTGCTCTGCAGCTCACCGACTGTATGTCTGGCCCTGTATCTGCCTTTCAACAGTGCCCATCACCCCACATTCCAGAGGAAAACACAAGGAACTTCACACATCTATTTGGAAATAATCTGTCCATTTTCTTTTCGGTCACCTTAATTTGCCAGGCTGTTTATTTGCATAATCACACATCTTTTTTAGGTGACTTAGCATGTATTCATCTTTGTGACACATTTCTTGTTATTCTGAGAGAGTTTTTGCTGTCTAAGCCTTTGTTACATTTAATAAATACCACAATTCCTTCCAGTGACAGATAAACACATGCCTGATTGAGTCTGGATGAAGGGATTTGGAATGTTGGATAGAGAGGAAGAGCAGGTTGCCTTTGAGGTGGTCTGGTTGGTTTCACCTCAATACCATCTTACAGGTTTTCCATTGAAGAAGTTAAGGAAATGGGATTTCCTGATTCAGTAGAAAAACAAAGATGAAGATGCTCCCTCTGTGAACATGTGTATGGTTGTGGGAATGTCTGGATATGGAAGTGCTCATGTAGATGTTCTGTGCCTGTGCCTACGTGTATGTATGAAGCAATTTACAGTCTGAAGGACTGAAACTCAAATATGTGGGTGGGGGAAAAGAAGGGATTGAATGTGGAATTTCAGTGAAAATCAAGTTCTGATTTATGACCACAGTGATTACGCTGTAATTCTTCCCTCTCCCTTAGCAATTAAAATCCTTTCAAAAGAGCAGATTAAAAGACAATAACACTTAGCAGGAATACAAGATGGTGTGAAAGAGCAGACAGGACAGAAAAAGTGGGGTCTGCATGTGCTTCTTGTGTTGCCTTTGCTGTGGTATCTACCCACCCCCTTGGCCAAGGCTGCACCCGTCTCTGGTCAGTGTTGGAGAGGCCTGAAGGGAGAATCAAAGGGGGGATGTGTAGGTACAACGTGGACATTGGTAGCTGGTCCTTACCCTTTGGTGTTTTAACTAGTGTCACCCATGGGGACAAAGACAGTGGGGTCTTAATTCCTGTGAGGCTACTTTAACTGACCTCCCAAATCTCTCCCACGGCTGTTCTGACCACAGAGTCACTTCATTGAGTAGCTCCTGAGGAACATGTACCATCTACCTTTTGGAAATGGCTTCTTCAAATCTCACACCACCAAACGGTGCCGTTGAAGACTGTTGCTGCATTCCAAATAACCCCTTTTCTGCTGGAAGAGAAACTGTCCATCTCAAAATCCAGTGCTGAGAGCACTGTTCCTTATGAGATGGAAACCCACCCTGATTCACCATCATTTTCAGGTAGCTCTTTTCTTTCCCCTGATATCAGCTTGAGTCTTGCTGCTCAAGTCATACCATGAAATGGTTATCTTCATACCTGCAGATAGCTCTGTACAACATATACTCTAGTTACTGGGAGCTGCTGGTGGAAACTGGTCCCAGAGCTCAGATTTATAACGCTGTTAAGAGACTGCATTTCTTTTCAGCGTCTAGCATCATAATTTCATGTGTTTCTAGAACCTTTTGTAATCTCCCTGCTGATGATCCTGAATGAAGAGGAGATAGTAACTGACTAGTTCTAATTAACTGGTTTTGCTGAAGTATTTTTCTCATTAAACATATGAATACTGAGTTTCCTACTGACTGGAAGTTTGTCTTGCCTGTAACTATTCAGAATGGCAAATGTTTTGACTGAGATTGCAGATAATGTATTTCCACTACGCCTCTAATATGGTGGCCATGACAGAGATGACACAAGAACATCAACAGCTTCTGAAAACAAAATTGACCTTATCTGTCATGAGACTGAAGCCTTCCTGCTATTTGAGAAAATCACATTCCCCTTAACCCATCAGATATTCAGTGATATTGATGATCTCTTGAATAACAAAGCATAGCAAGTACGGATTTTTTATAGCTACAGAAAAGAAACCAAACCCCTTCTTTTTTTTTATTACAATATATGTATTCTTTCCTGTGTCCTCTTTATGTAAAAATGGGACAGCCTGTGTGGTTGACCAGAACAGCAGAGGAGGAACATACATCCCATGAATTTATTGTTGGAAACTCATCTCTTACAGCAAAAATAAAAGGAGCTGCAAAACTTCATGCTAGCTTTTCACTGGCTACCTTAAAGTTTAAATATGTAAATAGAAGTACTTTTGTAGAGGGTTTGTGAAATCAGTTATATTATTTCCTAACTTCCATGCTTCAATGATAAAATTCAGCTTTACTGGAAGAAAGTCTTATAATCATTTTCACATTTGCTATGCATTACTCTCCTCTCCCCCTCTTTCCTTTTTTTAAATAAATAGTACTTTGCAACAAATTGATTTTGCTAGATAGTGCATTGATCATGCACCTTGCCTGGGGACAGAATATAGCTTCAAAAACAATAATAACTAAGACAATCATCTAATTTTACTGAAATAAAACTGAAAATGTACACCCAATGAAATAATCTCTGAGACTACTTTAGGTGCATTTGTGCTTGTACTTTATCCTCAGTGACACAGTAATCTACTAAAGTTCTTCTCTCGATTTTTCTCTTTGCAATCTGGAAGAACAGATTCAGCAGTGATTGTGCTCATTTATAAAAGCATCCAAAACAAAATTGAACCCCAAGGCTGATAAACTATAAAGATGCTGATCAGATCTGAGCAGAATGGACGGGATGCTTTGGGGCTTGCTCAGCTAAAGACGGCTTCACAAGACTGATGGCTTTATATACACAATTACAAACACCACAGCTTTGGCGGATGAATGGGAAATCATAAAATATGGTCCCTGCCCTTTATTAAGTAAAGAATGGTATTTTGTAAAATACTTGCAAAGATTTACTAAATTTCTGTAATTTAATTCCTGTCACTGTATTTTCTTTTCTGTGTAGAAAACTTAATCAAACAATCATTTGGAAAGAACAATCCAATAGAGTCAACCTTCTAGTCCTGAAGAACAAGTGGCTAATTGATTTTGCTTATCAATATATATCAAGTGGGTGCATGGTCTCTGCTTCGTATAAAATTCATTCATTTACACTACTTGTGTCATAATCAATAATGGTTTAAAAATTCATTCATGCTCACTAAAATTCTTCTCTAAAGGAGATACTGAATTTAAGAGTCCTCTACAAATTATTGGAAATCATAAGAAGACAAACACAACAGGACAAAGATTAAAAACTCCTGTGGTTCTTTGGAGCATTTATTTCCTGGTACCATAAGAAAGCTTTGGCTTTATGATAGCATGAAACGAAGCTATGATGTGGTGACTCATCTGGGTTCTGCAGGGACTTTTGGAAGAAAATCATTTAAGACAGAAGAACTTAACTATTTAACATAGTTTTTTTAAAGCTCTTGGATTTCCACGTTCCCTTTTCTTTTTAGTCAGTGGATGTCTGAGTCACTTGAAAGTCACGGATGTTTAGGGAAGAACCACATGCCTCCATGAAGTCCTGTTGTTTGAACCTTGAAATATAGACTAGATGGGACAGAGGAGGAAAAAAAAAACAGTGAAAAGAGGAAGAAGCTGTTAGGAGTTATCTATATTGACTTGGAAAAAGAGGAGCATCTTGCTAGCTGAATGGCAAGCCTAGCCACAGTCAAATGAGAAGCATTTGCTGGGGAGAGGCCCTACCTGTTAGGTGAAGTCAAAACGTGTTTTCACATTGGGATGAATATTGTGTTACCCTTGAAATTTAGTGCTTTTAATTACTTGCAATCTGAAAATATACAGTGTATCAGAAATCAAGTTTCAAAAATGCTGTTGACTTGGAAAAAGTAATTTGAATGAAGTGGGACCAAATACTAACCTTTTTTTTTTTTCTTTTTTAACTGGCATTTTGGGATCATATGGCATCCTTATAATCCCTGGTCTGTTTGTGCCCATCTTATATTCAAGGTGTGGCTCTGCTGCAGTCGTAGGTGTGATTATGACACTCAAGCCAAAGGGCTGACAAGTAGGTTACGTTACATTCAGCTGCCACAACTGCTTGGACATAGTTGCCCCATAGTTTTGTGACTGTGGATGCAGCTGAAAAGTGGTGGGCCTGTTGCTGCTACTGAAATCCAGCTAACAGATCTGTTCAGAGTGATTTTGTGCATGCATGGTTGGTTGGTTGTTTTTTTTTTGTGGACAACTTTGGCTTGGTGCGGAAAAAAGGATCTTCTTAGACTGTTTTAGTTTAGACTTTGTGTATAAAATACTCTCCTTTTTCTTTTCTTCCATGAAACGCTAATTTAAATGCATTGTTAGTGACTTCTTGTAGGGTGAGAGATCTGAAAAATCTGAGGCATAAGCTGAAAACAGTAGCTACACTGTGCAGACAAGGAAAAAGTGGAGTGGGTAAACATTTTTTTTAATGCTAGACACAGCTCTGTCCTCTGGACTGACTCATAATGGCAGCACACTGAGTAGAAGTAGCTACACTGTGCAGACAAGGAAAAAGTGGAGTGGATAAATATTTTTTTCAAAGCTAGACACAGCTCTGTCCTCTGGCCTGACTCATGTGTTTCACACATAATGGCAGCACACTGAGTAGAGGGAACAACAGGCTGGCTAACAACACTCTTCATGCAATGAGTGAGAATATTTGGCTCCTGATTTTTCCCCCTGCTTTTCCAGCTCTGTGTGCAGACAAGGAAAAAGTGGAGTGGATAAATATTTTTTTCAAAGCTAGACACAGCTCTGTCCTCTGGCCTGACTCATGTGTTTCACACATAATGGCAGCACACTGAGTAGAGGGAACAACAGGCTGGCTAACAACACTCTTCATGCAATGAGTGAGAATATTTGGCTCCTGATTTTTCCCCCTGCTTTTCCAGCTCTGTGGTGTGGTGTGTAAGGATAGCATACTGACTTGCCATGCAAAGCTAAATCTCATTAAAATAGACAGTGCTAATCTTTGCTTTTTCTTACTGTCTGCTATGAATTTCTGTTGATCTGAAATCGTGATAACTTTATTTTTAAACACAGAAGCTAAAAGAAGGAGCTATTTGCTGCTGATTTTACTCAAACATTTTTTTCTGAACCTGACAGGAACAATCCCTTCCTTTCCCCTCCATTTTTTTTTTTTCTGTAATGAAGAGAACTGGTTTTAAATGGTATCTTCATAATGTGTTTGTAATATTTTTTTTTTCTGTTCTAGCTTTAATTCATAATTACAAGCTTATTCCAATCTCTGTATTATAGAACCACATTCTAGACCAACAGCTGTTATCTACTTTCACTTGTAGCCTTGGGGTATGCATATTTTAATATTCATTTACTATGTGCCGATAAACTAAATACTTCCTACTGGAAGTCTATGAAATTAATCACAGGATCTTAGTTGCTGTTCTTTCTTCCATGTAGCTCATATTTTTTTTTTAAACTTCCTATATTATATAAATGTCTCTCCTTTTCCTCCCTGACAAAAAGGGGAAGAGGAAAGGTTATTGCAAAATGTACAAACAGAACAAGTTGATTAAATGTGTGATAATTAGAAAATAGAGAGGAATAGAGTGTAGTCATTCAAATGACACAACCTTCTCTCCCATTCCTGTGTCTTGCATAAAACTGGTATAAACCTTGCCACATTGCCTCCAGCAATATTTTAATAGCTGGCTTTGTATTTGAAGGTTGTGGTTTTAACTGTTATTTAAATAGTATTAGGTCCTCATATGCATATACTATAGCTTGGGGGTAGATATTTTCCAATCTTCCAGGCACAAGCACAAATCCAAGCATCTTTGTGTTAAAAGTACAAAACGTGTGGCAACTTTGGAGATGAAATTCAGTGAATGGGGAAGAAATAAAAGTCATGCAATCCATTAAAGTTTAAGGCTGTTTCTTGTGCAGCAGTGGATAAAGAACTGGTGAAAAGCTGCAGAGGGGCACAGAAGGGCAATCCTTCAAGGGTGAGTTTGGTGATGGAAACTAATAACATCAAGACTGGAGATGTTTGGACAGATTTCTGCTGTGTTTAGAGTTCTGGAGTGATGTCCTCTTGCCACAAATTACAACTCAAGGGCAGCACTTAGAGTCAATAACAAACAATAGGTACATGCTTCTGTGCTGCATTTTCATTGCAAAATAAATATGTTTATTTGATGATAATTTTAGATTACAAATCATAAATGTGTGTCTGTATCCTGCACATGATACTATCTCGGATTGCTCTCTTAGTGCTTTACTTATTCTTCTGCTCAGTGCTTCACAAATGCTGTTTCAGCTCTATCAATTTTCCAGTGTTTTCTGTTGTTTTTACAGTACATCCCTTCTGCACTCTACCAAAGCTCTTTCACCAAGAATATTTACCATCACTTCTAGTTAAGCAAAGAAGCTTTTTTTCCCCCCTTCCCAGCTGGCATCCCTGCTTTCCTGGGTGTCTTTCAGCATCTTATCCTTCAGCTCCATGCCAGGGATGCCAGATGATTCTGGAAGTCAATGTTAACTTATTTTAAGATGGATGGTTAAGCTGACTCTTTAATTTATTTAGACAATCGTTTGTGTCATCAAACCTTAACCCTATTGATTGCTTGACAAAAGGAATTTGTCATTTGATTTCCGTGGTTTGTCTCGGGAGCTTCATCATCAACATTACAGGGATTTTTATTTCTGGATAGAGGGTTGTCAGTTATACAAAGAAGTCTTTTTTATCTTTGCAAACTTTGAGGAACATAGTCATTTGTCTCCTCCAGTGTATCTGTAATAATAATAATAATAATAAATATCTCTCTTCAGCTGTGAGACTGTATCTGGTGGGAATGCCTTCATGAATATTTATTTGGGCAAGCTTTTGCTGTTCTTAAGCTTTCTGAAAACACTTGTGTGAATGAAATCTGCCAGCTGAATTAGTCTGAGAAAATGACAATAATAAAAACAAAAGCAGTGAAACAAACCAGAAAGCTTTATTTATGAGTTTGTTTGCTAGTTTGGAGGTTTGTAATGGGATAATTTTAGTCTTCATAATCTCCATCCTTCTGACTTTCTAGCTGCTACTTTTTTTCTGACTCATTTTTCCCCTCCTTCCCCGGTTTTATGATGAAAAACAAGGAAGGTAAAGAAAACAAAGGAGGAAGAATAAATTTCCCTCAGTGAAATCTAGTACCAATTATCTCTTGAAGTTATATTTCAAGATAATACAGGGAGACAAGAGGAACTATATTTTCCAGTTTCACAGAGATGGAGCATCCTTGCTGTATGTTAACCATATCCAGTTCAAGACATCCAGGAGACAGAAAAAGTAAAATAATTAAAAATCTAGTTCTCCTTCCTGCAGGTCAGAACAGGGCCCTAATTTAGGTGCTGTGAGGATTGTCTAGATTCTCTAGGAAGAGCCTTCTGCAGGAATCTCCTTCCTTTTGCCTGTATGGGAAACAGGAGAAGACAAACTTCTAGCATGGGTGCTACGACTGCCTCCCTGCTCTCCTTGTTGGACCTAATGCATAGTTCAAATGAATCTGACTCAGAAATATACTGGTTTCTTTTTCTGTTTAAATTCTTAATTTTGCTCAGGTAGTATAGATCTATTTTAATTTCTTGACTAAAATACAGTAAGAGGTAGCAAGCTTATAACCAGAAAACTTTTGTGTGCTTAATGTGTCCTTGATGCACACAAGGACTTTGAACAGCTTAAAACTGCAAATGTGCTCAAGCCTCTTTCTGATTCCATCTCAACATTGGCTGAATTTTCACTGCAGGACTCTTTATTTTTTGTCCATTTCCAGTTTTAGATATTTGTGCTTTTTCTAGGTTAGAATATTGTTTCTTTCCACAAAGGCATAAATTTCTATTTGTGACACAGCAATAATTTCCATGGCAACAAATCATAGTATTATGAAGGTGAGCAAAACAGGAGGCTGCCAGTGGTGGGGATGAAAGCTGGGAAAAAAAACCCTTAATAATAACAAAGCTAATAGAAAATTATAGGCAAAGTGGGAAGCATTTTGTTTAAATGTTCTCTCTTTTCATGTTTGCTCAAGGATAAATATATATATATATGTTTTTTGGTTGCTGGGGTGGTGTTTTTTTTTTAAGAGGGGTAGTCCACAGCTGCCTGAATTGACTTTGCAGGGATTTGGTCTAACTCCTGACAGAACTCTGATAAAATTACCTCTTGCATATCTTTGAGAGATCCTGAACACCTTCGTCAGGCAGAATGTGTACTGAATTCTCTAGATTTTCACTAGTGCAGACTCCTATATTTTAAGCTGGATCTAGTTACATAAGTTTTATCCTGTAATGTAAGTATATAACTTGCATAAATCTATCAAAGGCTTACCCAAGGCTGTCAGGAAGTTTCATCAGGTACATCCTATATCCAGGATCAGTGTTTGGGATCTTGCCTGTGATGTTTTAAAGTTTTGCAACAACTGGTTTAATAATGAAACATTTCATCTGTACGATGGGACTTTATGCACATCACCTCCAACAGAAACACCTATTTTATGGTATTTTAGAGATGATTATATCTGCACAGAGCACTGCAGCGCTGTTTATTTTTTTGCATATTGATTTTTAATTATGCTAATGCTGTATGTTAGTTAAGAGAGGGGAGAGGAAGTTAAACCCTAATCTGATTAGCACTGACATAAAACGCATCGAGTTCAATGGCATTTCACTTTGTCCCGGGTCTGATGTGACTGAGAACAGATGTGGGCTCTCTTGGATTAATTTTTTGTTCTTATGACACAGTCATTTCGTTCTGGATCAGATTTTTCATTCGTGTGACGTGGGTTTGGCACATGTTGAATTGATCAGAGTAGAGGAGGCCAAACCTATCTGATTATCCAATTGCTTCATCTTTTGTACCCTAGTTGCATAGGGCCAAACCCTGAGATCTTGGCTCATTTTGTGACTGTCCTTTTTAAAACAGACCTCAGCTGCCTTCTAGGTTTGTTAATGCAATAGCATTGAAAACAGGGCAAATGTGCCTAATAAAGGAGGTTGGCTTAAACAGAGAGGCATAAACCTGCTAGTTGAGTTCAGCTGGTAGATTTGTAGCCAGGTAATTAAAACCAGAGGCTGACCATAACCAGAAGAAGCAGGTTTCAGCCGTTTGGCTCCACATTGAGCTTTTCCAAGGATTTCTGTGTAACCTTAGCCAAGGTATGTTGTTATTTTGTGCCAATTTTCCACACAAATCTCATCATTAGCTTCTGATCTTTGCTGTAACCTTTTTTTTTGGGGAGGGGGAACAAAAAACCCAACCCAAACAAATCTCAGAACTCTTTTTTTTTTTACCCCCATTAGGAAGTGCTCAGTAGAACAGGAACACAGTCCTAGGGAATGCCATGGGATTTGACCTCAATTCAACCACAATAGCCTAATAGTACCTGTGGCAAATCAGCATTTTCAGTGTGTATGTGTAGTGGTACTTCTGGAGAAAAAATCATACTGGGGCTCCTAGATCTCCATTTCACTAATGGAATGTAAGTATATTGCCTTGGTAGATGGGGTTTATATGACCTTTGGATGGCATAAACCAGTTTGTTAAAGCCAAAACAGTCTCCTTGTACTAAAAGCTGAGTGTTTGTTGCCAGTTCTCTAAGGCTGTCTGAAACTGTTCTCATGGACTGGCTCCTTTCTTGATGGTGCACGGAATAACTGCAGAGTCCCTCCAGATGCTGTTGTGCATATTGCCTGAGAAAATGTCTTTCATTCTTCATTGGCTCTTGGAAAAGCAGCGGCGCTAGAGATCCCCATCCCTGCATGTAATAATCACATTGTTTCACTCATTTGTAGCTGGTGACTTTTCTAAATATTTTTCATCAATAGAAAGCAATGTAAAAATCAGTAGATTGCAGCTTGTAGCTGGAGTTGATAGATAGTTTAGGTGGCAGGCTTTGAACTCCCTTGGCAATCAATAGTTGAAAGAAATTACCTTCCTTCCATAGCTAGGATCTTCTGCCAAATTTACCCTCTTCACGTCTAAATCTCTTACATATTTTAGAGGATTAAAGTTAAAGATGAGATTAAAAACTTTCCTCTTGGCTTCAAAAAGGGAACAGAATTCTCTCTACAAGCATAACTGACAACCTCTCATAAGGAAAGAAAAAAAGAAACACTAAAGAAGTTTCCCCATCTCCTTAACCATTTATTTTCCTTTTTTTTTCAGTTAGATGTCTCACTGAGATGGCTCTTTACAATATGATGTTGTTAGACCTTACACAAAGGTTATACTTTTTGATTTGACATCCAGTCTTTTTCTTCCTTTGAACTCTTCTTTGAATCTTTAATTCTTAACAGTGTAGTTAATTCTACATGTTGTGGCAGAATTAATTGTGTTGCCATAACATCACTTTCCCCTAATAAATTTTCCACTGTGGGGATTTCAGCACTTCAAAGACGACACAACATACCTTTTGCTAACTAGATGATAAGGTTTCATCTAGGCAATGGAGCCAATGATTATTTTTGAACCAACGTATAATTACGAAGACGCAGCGAGAGAACTTTCAACATGCTCACAAGTGGCAGAACTAAACGCAAGGAGAAATGTCATGTTGGGGTGGAGGTTCAAAGTTAGCATCCAGTCGTCGACTCTGCAGCTGCTATAATTACACAACTCTGTAAATTGGAATCATTTATCCTCTGCCAACTGAAGTAATTAATTTTCTCTTCAGTCAGTGGAGGGGGGATTGATCTTTCCTTTGTGAAATCCTTCTCACGCGAATACCACTCTGCTCTTCTATGTTTCCAGTTCTGGAAATTTGTCCTTCCATACAGCAGCTATTGAAGAGTGGAGTTCCAGCTTCCTGGCCTGAATGTTCTTGTCTGTGTGGCGGTGATGAAAAGGTTCAAAGTGTGAGGTTTTGTCAGGGTGCTTAATTACTACCTGATTGTGGAATTGGGGGGGCTTGCCTGGTAGCAGGTGGTGACTGGTGGTGTTTACGTGCAGACCTTTGTCTGGTTATAGTAGTCACTAGTAGACAGGTATTTCCTTTGTCTAAAGGCCTCTTGAAAACATCTATGAAAATAATTAATGATTTGCATCTCATTCATAGTGAGTGTCTCCATTCTCATGCTGCTCTTGTTCTCTTTAGGGAAGTGGCACTTTAGGAAGAATTTTTGGGGAAAGAAAAGCCATTGTCTGAAAGTCAAGGACTTTATCCTTAGATGTCAATTTTCATTTGGGCTGTAGCTTTGTTATGCTCTGGTTGCTGTGAAAGAGCTGTTGCCACGTGATTATTGCCTCATAGCTGTTGTGTAGGAGAGAAGCCTGGCCTTGTGTGAATGGGAATGTGCTGCAGCTCTGCTAGGTGCTCACTGTTCCTGGTGGCACAGTGGATGTATGATGGGTCTCTGCCACTTTGGACTGAACTGATGCCTTACAGACCACAGAATTTGATCAGCAATAGAGTCAATGTTGCTCCCCAAAGGGCTCTTGGATCCAAATGTATGACTGGGTGGGAGTCAGGACCTCCAGTCAGGGAGCCCACGGTCTGACTTTTCCAGATTCCTCACTGTTGTCCTTACAGCTGAAGAGGATGCAGTGTGGGAGAAGCTTTTGTTACCATTACCCATGCTATGTTTATCCACAGAGAATATGGAACCTTTCTCCTAAGCAAGAGATTTCTCAAGTTTTGCTTAAATACTTTTTTTTTTTTTGACCTGTTTGTGTGCTACCTCATCCTTACTGGGCTGGGTCTCCTGCTGCAGTAAAGCTGTTGGTATTTTTCTAATGGCTGCTGAGCTCCCAGTTCTCTCAGACCTGACTTGCTTTTGTTTAGTGTGCTTCTGAGTGAAGACATAGTGCAGGAGGGATTAGAGGTGAGGCATAACTCTCCATTGTGTATAAATATGAGGAGGGATCATTTAAAAGACTTGTCTTCTCTCTTTGCCAGTGCCTAGCTGAACCTTTTCTATAATCTTCTGCAAACAAGAATTTCCTGGCAAGCAAGGGTAAATAAAACCATAGGAATTAAAGCACTTGTAATGTGAGAAGTAAAGGAAGCTTTCCTCTTGCTTTCTGTCTTTCAGCCTATGTGTATGTGTGACATTTATATGTGAGTAGAACTACTGTATATACAGTAAAAATGGTGGCCATTTGAGTAGAAATAGAATTCTCTTTACCTTTTGATCATAAAGGAGAAGTGGGGAACTTCTCTCCAAAAAGAAACTCACTATATTCCAATTTGAGATATTTGATAATTCTTCTTTGTATCAGAGTTTTAACACAGTTAGAACACATCAAACATGATCAAGCTATGTTTATCAGCAGAAAACAGCTCAAGTAAAATGATTAAAAATCCTTTGAATTTCAAAGGTAGGAATAGAGCCTGCTCCTTTGGTGTTTAACTTCATATGGTGATTCAGAATGATCTGCTTCCAGGCCTTGATCTTTTCATATTTATACTTGCTTTATTGGCGTTGGAGGTTTTGTTTGCATTTAATAATTACTCAGCTCAGAGCTGCTGATTGCATTTCTGGAAGTTTTGTAAAAATCACTATTGGTTTGGACAGGCAGAGCCCACATATTGACATTAGACGTGCATTTGAAATCAATAATTACTTGTATTTGGGAAGCCTGGAGCAGAATCCTCAGGTGGGGTGAATCACCATAACTCCTTTGACTTCCAGGAGATAAAGCTGATTTTCACCAGCTGGGAGTCTGGGCTTTGCTTTGGTTTCCAGTTTGACTAAACTAGCCAAAAGCAGAGAAAATGCTTTAGAGATACATTCTTTTTTTTTTTTTTTTTTTTTTGAAAAAGAAATTAAAAGAGTAGGAAAAAAAAAAAGATCTGAGTGGGGATGGTATTAAATGAGCATCTCGGAGAGGAACAAAGGAATAGTAGAGAGGGGCTAATTGTTTAATTAGTAAATGTCTGCTTGGTTAATGACATATTAATGAGTTTTTAAGACAGTCATATCATTTACCATAAAAGACCCACGTGCATATCCCTGGATGTACTGTATAATTAAGTAATGTGACCCACAGGAGTTCATCATTTAAAAACCTGTCAGCTGTCTCCTGTTTGGTAGCAGATGAGTAAGCTCAGGAGGGGCTCTCCAGGAGGACTCAGACTTTTAGGTCCAAAATCTCTCCCTATATAAAGTCTGTTAATCCGTCAGCAGGGTAATACGTGTGCATAAAGACAGTGTGGATACGGATGTGTCCAGCAGTCCAGTGGGCTCTGTGACCAGAAGAGTTGTTCCTGTGAGGTGGTGGATCCCACAGGCCTCTCCCTCCCAGCTCAGCTCCACCACCTCTTGGAACTGGCCAAGTGAGCTGCTTGTTCAGCGTGTTGGCCCTGGGCTGAGATGTGAGATTTACTCAGCACTGATGGAGTTCATACTATTCCTTAGATAATTTATCTCTGCCAGTCAGAACTTATCACTGGTTGTGGGTGTACTGTCCTCCTTCTAAACAATTCTTCTGGCTATGCCAACAATGTGTACATATATTTAAAAATCTTCCTTCCTCATCCTCCCTTACCCCACGTTAGGGCAGCAGTAAGCTGAGGGTGTTTTTTTTTTAACCACTAAATGTATTCTTCACCCATTTCATATTTGGATACTGCTTTGTGGAGTGTTGCAGCAAACTCCTTGCTGCTTATATTCCTTTAGCTTTCAAAAAGAATGTGGACATGAGGAAGGGGCTGGACATTGGAGAATTCTTGCCTTCACTTTCAAACGTGGGTGCCAATCTCAAGATCACTCACCTGTTCTGCCTCAACACGTGTATATATAGATAGTCTCAGATATAAATATATTTCATAGCTAGGATCTGAATTTGAAGGCTATCAAAGTTTGGGAGGAGCTTCAGGCGCAGGGTGTGTGGGTCTGAAGTTTATGCTCCATCTCTTGGAGCTGTCTTAAGCTATTGGAAGACTCCTGGCAAAGCACCTGCCTGATGTGCAGAGGACTCCAGTCCCACAGCTCGTTGGTGGGATTGTGCAGATGGATCCAGTGGGGACCATTCCTGCAGCGTGTGCAGGACACCTGGTACATCTGGTGTCAGACTTCCAGGCACAGGTGCTGAAAACCCTCTTAGATCCTGGATTTCAGGGCTTGGCTGCTGTGGGTGCATGATATAGTGAGAGAGCAGTCTCATTCCTGCCTCCTTCCCTCAGTGGTTTTTAGAAGGATTACAGCAGGACCATCTCCAGGATTCCAGGCTTTTAATGCAGAGAATCCCAACCCAGGATGCAGAGTGTTGGACAGGGACAACTCTGCTGTGCTGCTGTATTAGTCACTTGGAGCCTGGCCCTAAAGAGAGAGCATGGGCACGCTGAGAAACATCTTTGGGTACCATAGCACGTGCTTAGTAATTAACAGAAATGGCTGTGTGGGGGAAAACATTCAGGAAGATTGAGACCATTGTTCATTTCCTTGTGTTAAACTTTCATAATTTTTTTCCAGGTCAGTTTTTCCAACTATTTTAGTTCCCAGGACACCTGTGGCAAAAAAAAATGTAGGTATAATTGGAGTAAATATTCTAGTTCTAGAAGCAGGTTTTGGTCAAAATTGCTAAAAGCTTTTTTCTAGTTTCCATAATAATAAATACACTTAAATGACAGGAACAAAATTCCAGGAGCTGTAATGTGAGAACTGTAGCTTGTCAGTCTCCAGGTGATTGGGAACTGGATGTGTTTTGAGATTCCCTTTTCTCTGGGACCCTTTCCAGTCATTTTTGATTTGGTAGTGAAATAGAAATAGGTAAAGGACTAAGCTCTGTGGCTCAGATGGAAGCAGCCTAAGCAGAGGGTACACCACCTTTGGAGCACAGATCAACAACAATGCTGCTACCTTACCAGCAGGGACAATGAGCAAGGCAGCAGGAGATAAATGGATCTGAATCCCTACAGAGTCATCCTTATAGTCCAGTATTGCCCTCTGGGTTGTGCTTTTAGAAGGGTGATCCTCTGTCCCATTTATACTGTTTTTTAATCTTTTGTGAGCATCTGGCAGACTGTTTGTGAGGGTGGTGTTCCAGCTGTGGGCACCACACACAACTCCTGGCTTACATCTGTGCACAGGCAGAAACAGGAGAACACTCAGTACAATACCTGTCCCGAGCATGTGCTGTAGAGGCCACAGAAAGAAGTCATACAGACCTGATAAATTTTTAATATTTTTTCCAATTTGTGGGTTTTTTTGGCAATGGTAGGAGAAGCACCATTGTACCTGACAGACGAAGTTGGAGAGCAAATATTACACACCAACTAAGGGCTTAATTCTGATCTCTCCCCTCTGCGAGCGTGTATCATTAATGATTCATTGCAGATTTTGAATAATAAGCTGTCTGCATAGTGGAGGGCAGAACCCAGTCCTGGGAGACTATTGCATGTGTGATGCATTAAGAATTATATTGAGAATGTGTAACTTATTAAAGTCTCTATCTTGGGTTAAGTCACTGTCGGGGGGTATGTTGTATATTTATCTGAAAATTAGGGGAAATGAAAAAGTGATCTTAGAGAGGGGAAAGAGACTGTAGAAACACAAATTTAAAGGAAAAGCTTTTTAAAGGACATGAAGCATGACCTTCAACTCCTGAGTTAATAACATTCAGCAAAACTGACAAAATGTATTTGTTTGCCTGCTCTAGTTAGTTTAGGTTCTTTTATCTGTTTAAAGTGTAATCTCCAACTTGTAAAATGAATGTGAAAATTAAGTGACTTTGGCAACAAGCTTTCCTGAAATGATAAGTATAATGAGAAATGAATAATATTTTGTTTGGCTGTAAAACATTCTCCTTTGTAAGAGAGGGAGCTGAAAGTTAGAAAGCTGCTGTGTGTATCCTCCATATGTGCATGTATACATACTCAGTGTTCCATGGATATATACGTTTACCTTGCACCCCCAGCAGACTGTCAAAAAAATGCTGGTCCTCTTCTTCTCAGGTAGGTGTGGTTATAGTAAAGTAAAACTGAATCAAAATCCCCCAAACACTCTCTCCTTTTTTCTTTCTCTCACCGTAAAGCTGAGTTACAAGTCTGCCCCAGCTGAGGAGCAGCCTCTGTGTTTGTGCTGTGTAACCTGTTAAGAGCATGCTAATGTGATGTTATTCTACATTCTATTTTACTTTTGACCTATTTCATC